>NC_090023.1:91212349-91515380 GCF_037176765.1 Anolis sagrei
TGGGAACTGATTGTACATCAATTTAAATACCATATCTCATCACATAATAGTCATACTTTCCCCTCTCTTTGTCAACGGGGTGCGACTACTCCACAAGGAAAAAGGGGGGCTTCTTTTTGTTTTGAAACAGTAACTTTTTATTAAAATGACATTGCAACAATGTCCAGAAAAACAAATTTACATAGTTAAACATTTCAATCTTCCTTGTTGGAAGACTCTGTGCCAGTGTCAATGCTTTCATTCTCCAATGTGCTGTCCTCAGTACTGCTCATGGCAGATTTTTTTTCTCACCATCACTCTTCCAAAGTACATTATCTTCTGATCCATCCAGTGCATTAGAAATACCAGTTTTTTAAAAAGCTCTTCACAACAATGTCCTCTGTAATAAGGTACCAATTTTGAATGACTCCTGTGCACATCAGTTCTAAGGACGGTTGTTTCATGTTTCCAGCAGGTGTCAATTAATTATAGAAACAGTGCAAGTTGTCCTGATAGATTCAGTGTCTGCAAAATAGAGGGTAAGCCACCAGGAATCACTGCCTCGTGTGTCTTATTGTCAGGGAAAAGTTGCTTCGCTTCCTTGACAATGTGACTTCGTAAACTGTCCAAAACTAGCAGAGCTTGCTTTTTCCATAGTGCACCTAGTCTTCTGTTCCACACAGTTGTAATCCAACCCTTTATGAGTTCTAAGTCCATCTAACCCAGTGGTTCTCAACCTGTGGGTCCCCAGGTGTTTTGGCCTACAACTCCCAGAAATCCCAGCCAGTTTGCCAGCTGTTAGGATTTCTGGGGGTTGAAGGCCAAAACATCTGGGGACCCACTGATCTAACCTTTTGCCTGCATTCATATATGAATCCCACAGGGAAATTGTACTCCGTTAGAATCGTTTTCCTCTTGAAAATGATGTAAGGCAGCAACTTCCTTCCATCAGCTGTAACAGCAAGTATTGTGGTGCACTGGTTCTCATTGTGACACTAGTGGATACCCCTTTTGGTGCAATAGTACTGTTGTGGGGCCTATCAAAGAACACAGCAGTTTGATCAGCAATACAAATTTGAGAAAGGGGGTATGGTGTTTCCTTGCGCATATGCAAGAAAAATAAATAAAAACATTCACCTTCTCAGTGTAATCAGGTGGCAGCTTTTGGCATGGTGTGGTTCTCCTTCACACAGACAAACTGTGATGTCAAATGAATCCTATAACCCAACCACAACTTGCCTTAGACAGAGTTGCAGGGAATGTTGTGTTTGTGGGCTACCTCTGGTGCTTTCATCTGCAGCATCTCATAGAATTCACTGCACCATTGTTATGCATTTCCCTCGCATGCACAAACATTTCCTCATCAATTTGTAGAAACTTGCCTGTTTTAGGTCATCTAAATGCACACTGAGTAAGGGTGATGTTCTGTAGTGGTATTCCTGGAAGGGGGTGACTGAGTGGATGGATCGGCATGAAAATGAGTGAGTGAATGTGTGTGTGAGAGAGTGAATGAGTGGGTGGGTGGATGGGCATGCAAGCGAGTGCATGGGTGAGTGAGTGAGCAAGTGAATGAAGTGATGGGTAAGCAGCTAATAAGGGTGAACCTATTATGCAAGGAATTGTAAAATACCAAAACCAGGGCACCAAGAAGTGGGTGTGACTATTATATGATGATGGCCATTATACAATAAAATGCAGTATATAATAGCAAGAGCCTTAGCCATGAATTACTTCATATGTGAAGATGATATGACATATTGTACATGAATTTCAGGTATAGCTTTTGAATGTAACATCAATTCCAAAAGCAGAGGAGCAATTCAGAGCATGAGGAATGTTACTTGTTTACACTAGAGCTCTCAAAGTAACTTCACCAGTATGGCTAGTGGAATCTGGAATCCTCTAGAATTGAAAAAGCCACAGTGAAAGTACAGTTACCAAAAAACCCATGCTTTTGAGAATCATTCTATTTTTACACTGACAATTCCACATAACCAATGTTCAGAGATTATACAGGTACATAGGATCATATAATCTTAGAGTTGGAAGGGACCACAAGGGCCATCTAGCCCAACCGGCTGCCATGCAGGGGTAAACTCCTAAAATATGTCAGTCTAATCTCTGTTTAAAGGCCTCCAAAGATGGAGAACCTCCCACCTACCAAAATAGTCTATTCCACTGTTGAAAACACTTGTAGAAAAAAATGTCTTCCAACTGTATAGGTGGAATGTCTTTTCTTGTAATTTATTTATTTATTTATTTATTTGCTTTATTTTTATACCGCATTTTTCAGCCTAAATCGGCTGAAATTAATTCATGAATTAAATTAATTCATGTTGTAGTCTGTGGAGTAGTAGAATACAAGCTTGCTCCATCCTCTATATGACATCCTCATAGATATTTAAAAATATCAGGTAACTTCTCATTCCCTAAGTCAATTGTAATAAGGCATGTCTTTCAAAATTTTGATCATCTTGTCCCCATTCTCTGGATGCTTCAGTTTGCTAAAATCTTCCTTGAATGGTGTCACCCAGAACTGGACACAGAATTCCACATAATTAGAATAATCAAACAGAGGGCTCTCCCAGATTGATCTGAAGACCCATGACTCCTCATAATAGCCAGCTGTTGCTTTCACATCAATTTGTTCCATTCCTTTTGAGGGTTGTTTGTAGCAACCTCTTGTATCTGCACTAAAGTTATTGTTTTGGTTTTTTTCTTTAAAAAAAAACCAGTAACAAGTGGAGTATGATGTGCTCATGTGATACTATGATTTCAAGGACAAATTTCCAACTATCTTAATTTTATTTCAAAAATAAAAGAGTTAAAAGTACAAAAGTGTCATTTCACCGATACACTACAGCACAATAACTCCTTTAAAACAGGTTGCTTTAATCTGATTCAGATTTTTTTAAAAAATAGTGCTTCATACAATCATGTCGGCCACATGACCTTCGAAGTGTCTATGGACAATACCGGCTCCTTGGCTTAGAAATGGAGATGAGCACAGACCCCCAGAGTCGGACATGACTGGACTTAATATCAGGGGAAAACCTTTACCTTTACCTAATTCTCTGGATTTTTTAAAAAATGTATAAAGCCTGAGCACACAAATAATGAATATCACAAATTACAGATATATTTTCTCCATCTTTAGGAGTTTAAAATAACTTCCTTAGAGTCCCTCTAAAGAATTTAATAATAGGGGAATTCCCTTTCTCTTGCTCTTTTGATGGTGATAAAAGTACTTGAAACAATGTTCCTTTTAAATCCTAGGATGTTTACACAAGTTGCTGGAACTGAGCAAAAAGCAGCTGAGAATTACTGTGTAAAGTTGGTCATTGTTAGAATAACAGATTCTCTAGGTGCCAAGAGTATCTGAAGAATATGGTAATAATCCCAGGTGACTAGCAGGTGAGAGAATGTAGAGCACATCTACTTTGGTACCAAGAAATGATATATTGAACCACCTAGGGGACCTGGAAAATTCCCAGAGAGGATATATTGTCACATGAGAGTAGGTGACAATAAGGATAATGACCCTGTGAGCATGCTCGGGCTACTGTATAAAAGGCTGGATTTCATCATTGCAGTTTGCATTCCTTCCACATTGCTTCCATGGGCAGATAGGAACAATGTGATTCACACGATCTGATCCTCCATAAATTGCTGGGGGAATGTGCAGTCAGAATCAAAAAGGAAGAGAGACCTGCTTTTTCCTATGGATATCAATGCAGTCTCACTCCTTCAACCAGTCACATAACATTATGTGGATGACTGTATGTCTGGTGAGTTAATGTGTATGCATGCGTGCTTCCCCCTCTCACTTGAAAGGATGAGTGAAGGATTATTAAAATCAGCCTTTTGCTTGCTTACATGTATAGAAGAGTGTGAAGTATACTTTTTCTCCAGCATGTGAATCTGTATGCGCGCTCAGTGAAAGTTTCAATCAGTTCTCCAGCTCCCCTGTTACACATTACATGTGCTGTGTTCCATTTCCAATACAAATATTTGTATTTTTAGAAAATAGATGTTTCCCATTCTACCCTTCTTAGCACATTAAGATGAAGTTTCCATGCAACAACAGGTTTCCCCTCTTTTTTTGTTCTCTTGTTTACTTGCTATGTAATGCTTTTCTTTCTCATTTTCTCTACTGAGTGTTTTATAAAATCAGTTCTTTCTTTGTACAATTGTTGCTAAGCAAAACTCTTGAACACAAAAACAAAAATGATAAAAAAAGATCCAGTAATAACAACGTTATTGTAAATGTTCTAAGGGCAATAAATAACCTATTCTAGTGTGGTTCATACCCAACCTGAAATCCATTGATAAAGTATGAAAAATGACATTAAACCAACACATGAATTGTCATCAGAATTATCTTTCCTCCCCAAGCACAGCTGAGGAAGGAGAGAGGTTTGCCTGCTCCCCCAAGGAGAAGAGCATGCCAAAGTAGTTCTGGCTGGAACTACTTTGGGGGTGTAGCCAGGAAGGGACTAGCTGCCCCCTTCCAGCTCATTCCTACTTGGATCATCAACCTGCCATGCCCACCCTTTAACAGTATAACTCAAAGGTTGCTTTCGGGGGCTGGGTAGGAATTTTTCCCCCTCCTATGTTCTAGGAGGGTTTTTCACCTATCCTATACTGTTCCTCGGGGCAAATTGGGTGTTGGTGTAGTCTTAAATAGGTGTCATCGAAAAACAGCTAGGAAATTACATTTTGATAAACACCCAAGGCACCCCCCTTTGGGGTGATAGGCCATTTATGAAAACCATCACTGGTTGTTTAGTTCGTCCAAGTGAGATGAAAAGATAAATGGCCAAGGAATGGAAAGAGTCTGGGGAAGACTTCTCTATACGTTTCCCTTTAAGGTTGCCCAGATTAGGTCCACAGGGGACAGGGAGCCGAGGGGTGGCTGAGAAGGGACATACCGAGGTCATGTCACCCTTAGTAAAATACACAGCTTACAGTTCTAATTAGGTAACAGTTTAAAGAAGTTGTCCATAGTTAAACCCAAAACTCTTGTGTGGTCTCATCATTTCAGGAGTTGACAGGCAAATACTTTTTCATAGTTGCAGACACTCTTGCAATGGTCACATTGCAGCTTGCATGCATTGAGATAACATGGAGTTTCACATGTTCTCCTTCATTAGAAGACGCAAAGAGAGACACATTGTCATCCTGGAACATGAAATAGCAGCCCTGTCACTATGCTGTCTAGCAGTGACAACACTATATATAGTACGGTCTCATTTATCCAAAGGCCAAGGGAGGGGGTGGTCTCTTCAGTTAGAAGAGAAAATAGAAAAGTGAAAATAGAAAGTGGAACTGTTTACATAGACATGTAGTTAAATACAGCTTGCCCTCATTACCCAGCCGCATAGTCTATAACATGGATTCATCTGTCCAAAACTTGATTTTTTAAAAATCCACAAGGCAAACTTTGATTTTGCCATTTTATATAAAAAATATTATTTTACCAAGTCATTGTATATAATAGGACTTGAACATTCATGGATTGTGCTATCTCCAGGTTCCTGGAACTAAATCCCAAATCTATGCACGGGGAAGAATATATATGGTACAGTTCTTCCACATCTGAATCACCTTTGCCTACAGATCTTGACAAGGACCCATAACAGTTTTTCAAATGCAAGATGTCAACATTGTCAGGTAGGTCAGTAGTAATGCTGACTACCTATAAGTATGTTTTATAAGACAATGCAAACAAAAAATTCATAGCATTAAAATGATGGTGGTGATAGTGTAGCAGGAAACAGTCTGTGAGTTAAAGTCCAAAACACCTGGAGGACCAAAGGTTAAGAACCACTGCTTGACTAGATAATTCATAGAGGCCCAATATAGATCAATGATTCTCTGAGCCAGCAATATTTCAAAGCTCTGAAACACTAGGGACCTCATCATACCAATGGGCCCCCAATTCCATTTTGCCGGTGAACTGAAGGTGAAGGGAAATCACGTTTGGTGTCTTGTGGCAACCTGGGAGCATCAGAACAAGACAAGGCATCAGATACAGGAAAGGCCCCAAAATCATGGCTAGCTCAGTTGGAACTACCAAAAACATTGCTTACCTCCCATTGCAATGCTTCCTTGCCACTTCAGCCAGGCATGTAGCCGGGGGGGGGGGGGGGGGCTACATGCCTGGCTGAAGTGGCAAGGAAGCATTGCAATGGGAGGTAAGCAATGTTTTTGGTAGTTCCAACTGAAATTCTCAGTTCAAAGCAGATAATCTGGATTTTATATGGCAGTGTAGAAGGAGTCTTAGCTGAAATTATCTTTCAGCCATTGAGTTCACCGGTGCCCATAAGCATTTCACTGTTTTACAGCTATGCTACCTCACAAGTCTGTTATGAAGATCCAATGAAATACAGCTAGAATAGAAGACTATCCTGAGCCCTTGGCTGGGGAGTATAAAAAGTGAACTATTTAAAAGTATGAACTCTTTATCATTTGTGAATGAGCATTCAGCATCTACAATGGATTTGCAAAAATCCATGGAGATGAAAAGCACTTCATGCAAACAACGGAGCAGCTCCCTGTCACTCTCATCAGCATCATTATCAGATTGTTTAATCTAGAATCTGCCAAGAAAAGCTGCTGCTCAGAGACCTCAGGGCTGAATTCAAAGCATTCCAAACAGCATTCAAAGCGTACTCAGTTATATTCAGAGTTGTCGAAAAAAGACCTTCCCTGATTAAAGGATAGATCCTACATATTCCATGAATGACACAAAAGTGGTAGTTTTATCATGAGGCCTCGTGAGCCAGTCAGCTCAGGCAACAAAGTGCAAGGGACAACAAATACATCAATTCTCTGCTAGTCCAGTTCCTTTTGTGCAGACACAAACACATATATCTTATCCAGCATAGCTGCTGTAATTACTAATAATATAATTGCACCACCACCATTTCTCACAGCACCCTAATTCTTCACTAAAGTTTCTGCATTTTTTATCATGTCAGAGGCAACTTCAGAAATTGCAAGTTGCTTCTGATGTTAGAGAATTGGCCATCTGCAGAGACATTGCCCAGTGGACACCCAGATGTGTTACCATCCTGTGGGAAGGTTCTCTCATGTCCTCGCATGAGAAGCTGGAGCTAACAGATGGGAGTTCACCTTGTCTCGCAGATTCAAACAGCCAACCTTTAGGTCAGCAGTTCAGCTGGCACAAGGATTTAACCCATTGTGCTCCTAGTTTTTGCACTAAAGAGCAGACTGTAATGTGTAGCAATAACACATAGAACCTCAAGAGCTGCTTCTACTAATCAGACCATTAAGTTGCAGACAGTCAGTGTGATGTAGTGATTTGAGCATTGGTCTGCAACTCTGGAGTCCAAGATTTGATTCCCTTCTTGGTTATGGAAACACACTGGGTGACTTTTGGTGAGTCATAGACGTCTAGGCCAGGAAAATCCCATGTATTGGCTCCCCATACTTTGGAAATGCCGAAGGCACACTACAACAATTGTCTATGCTGGGGCCAGGCATGTAGCCGGGGGGGGGGGGGGCTTCAGCCCCCCCCCCCCCAAAATTCTTATGGTGGTTCGCGAAAAGGCCTTACTGGTGCATTATTTAAACTGTTATGTTTATTCATATCATGATCTGATCACCATACTCAATATATCCCATATGCATGGGGGTATTGGGGTAATGATACAAAAGGTTTGCTAGGGTAGACTCTCTTTCACTCAGACTCAGCCCCCCCCCAAAACTCAGCCCCCCCCCCGAAACCCCCCCTGAAAAAAACTCTGCCCCCCCCCCCCCTATCGAAATCCTGGCTACGGGCGTGGCTGGGGCAGATGTCTTGTTTCTTGCAGAATCACATGCAATCTCAGGACTCTATTTTGCATCCTGCTGACACCTTCTGGACATTAAAAAAAAAGAAAAAAGAAAAAAAATCAGGAAAAAAAACCAGTTTCTCTTTCTCTTTCTGAAAACCTCCAGACCTGGTGGTTTTGCATAAACAAGACACAATCTCAAAAGATGTTCTTAAAATTAATCAATTATGTATTTATTAATTTAATAATAGACATCTCACCTTTCTCATAGCATGGGACCCATGGCAGCTTACACAGCTAAAAATAAGATAAAACTAAAAACCTAATAATGGGAAAGGTTTTTTTCCATGTCAGGAGTGATTTGAGAAGCTGCAAGTTATTTCTGGTGTGAGAGAATTGGCTGTTTGCAAGGATGTTGCCCGGGGGACTCCCAGATGTTTTACCATCCTGTGGGAGGCTTCTCTCATGTCTCTGCATGAGAAGCTAGAGCTGACAGATGGGAACTCACCCCGCTCCCTGGATTCAAACTACCGATCTTTCAGTCAACAGTCCTGCTGGCACAAAGATTTAACCCATTGAGCCACTGGTGGCTCCTATGGAAAAGTTAAAGCATAATTAAATAGGTGATCACATTTAAATGTCATTATATATTTTTTTAAGAAAAGTAGACTTCTGGTCTGCTTAATTGTATTTGGGGATAATTTGAAGGGGTTGGTGCGACTGTCTGCTAATTCTGAAAACTACCGAAACCTTTGGATGTTAGCTATCCATGGTCTGTGTCAATGGTTAACAGTTCTCCAGGGTTTCGGACAAATGAAAAAATTCTGAGGGTGGAACCAAGATCTTTCTGTATGTACACTGTGATAGCAGAGAGAGTTGTGTCTGTTGTATTTCTATCAGACACAGAGCTGCTAAAGCCTTGGAACATCCAAGAAAAAAACATTCTTAGCAAGTCTTGGCCATCAAGGATTGAAAAACCCAAGTCAGTGGATGGATTCATTTCACCCCATGTTTTATCATACATCTGATGTGTGTTGAAGCCTTGACTACTATGGAGCAGAAGTCATAGAATAATAGAATCATTAAATCCTAGAGTTGGGAGAGACCTCGTGGGCCATCCAGTCCAACCCCCTGTCAAGAAGCAGGAGAACCGCATTCAAAGCACCCCCAAAAGATGGCCATTCACCCTGTTTAAAAGCCTCCAAAGAAGGAGCCTCCACCACACTCTGAGGCAGAGAATTCCACTACTGAACAGCTCTCACAATCAGAAAGTTTTTTCTTAATTTTCAATTGGAACCTCCATTCCTATAGTTTGAAACCATCGTTCTTTGTCCTAGTCTCTAGGGCAGCAGAAAACAAGCTTGCTCTCTCCTCCCTATGACTTCCCCTCACATATTTATAAAAGGAAGTACAAACAAGCCATAAGGAAGTACACATGCTTGCATGAACCATTCGACCACAAACCACAACAGAATACTGAATTCTGAAGCAGCCCAACTTGCCTCTGCAAATAGTTTCATCCTCACTTAATAATGAAGACGTAATTGTAAACACTCACAAATGTTCTCACACTCAACAAGAAAACTTGTATCCAAATGAGAAAGCCTAATGAATATCAACTAAATTGTTTTTGCTATAAAAATGAAGAATTTAATTAATTTTAAGTATAATTGGTTAAAGTTGAACTTTCAGAACTAACTTAATTCTAGGATCAAGTTATTAATTAAGTATGAATTAATGAAGGTATTAATTAAGTTAGAAATTCTCTAATGAAAAAGTGTCACCCAATTAACATGATTGATTAAGTTGGATTTTCAGCTATATTAGTTAATTAAGCTATCAATTAAGTTAGAAACTTTCTAATGAAGGAAGGGTAACTTAAATTTGTTTGTAACTAAACCAACTGACAAAATGGACTTTTAGTACCAAGGCATCTTTCTTTACCACCTAAATTATTAAGTAAATGAGAAACTGTGCCAAGAGTCCAACAAATTTTATATTTCCCAACTGGTTCATCAATAAATGCAAATGACTGTAGGGATCATTGTTTATTTTTATCAATGATTAGAGTACGTTAATTTAGTTTATTCCAAGAGTAAACTATTTCAGAAAACAATGGGAAACTAGAGTTTAGAAAAGAGCTGTGAGGGTTAAGTGTTGAAAAGGGAAGCTCTTATCTTTGGAAATGTTGATGTGCCTGCAGAAAAATTAGTAAACTAAAGAAAGTGGTAAATTAATGAGATAACATTGTAAAAGAAGAATAAATGGAAAGCAACAACAATGTTTTGGACATATAGAGAAATAGGGTTTTCAGAGTTTATGCTGCTGTTTCTTTCTCACCCAAGTTCAAATCAGAAGCAGAAGGGTAGGATTGGATAAAATTGCCAATAGCATCTTTCAGCTTCACTCTAGTAAGGAATTTAGTACATCACTTTCACATTCATGTTCATAACACATACATGTAATAATTCCTTTTCCTCATTTTGAATACAAATGCAATTGAATTCATATTTTTTTTGGTTTATTATTGTTAACTAATGCATTCACTTTTTCTGCTAACTGTTCTATCTGTGATGTACTGACACATCAAGGTACTGCATTGAAGACATGGTCAATAGCCATGAGGTTTTTCACATTTTGAGATAGTTCTGACAGAAAAAGACAAGGATTTTGTTCCCAATATCAAAAAAGAGAAACATACTACAACACACTGCTGAGAAGTCATATTATTTTATTTTCCTTCCATAGTAAAGGTTTCCCCTTGACATAAAGTCTAGTCGTGTCCAACTCTGGGGATTGGTGCTCATCTCCATTTCTAAGCCAAAGAGCTGGCGTGTCTGTAGACACCTCCAAGGTCATGTGGCCAGCATGACTGTATGGAACACTGTTAGAAGTGGTACCTATTGATCTACTCACATTTGCATGTTCTCAAACTGCTAGGTTGGCAGAAGCTGGGGTGAACAGCGGGAGCTCACTCTACTCCCCAGTTTTGAACCTCCAGCCTTTCAGTCAGCAAGTCCAACAGCTCAGTGGTTTAACCTGCTGTATCACCATGCATATACTTAAAGTGCTAGTAGGAAGCAGCAAACTTTCAATGTGCCACAAACTTTAACATCCATAGCTCAGTGAAGAGCTTGGAGAAAGTACTCTTAGGAACTACAAGACCTGAAAACATGTTACGGGACTTTTGGGAGGCTAGCCTGGTGTGCAGTCTGTTCTTCTGCTGGCAGGCAAATACCTTTTTTATTATTGAAACAGACCTTGTTCTATTAAATGGTTGCACAGAAATGCCTTAATGCAATGGGCTTGCAGTTCTTTTGTTCTCATTGTTATGTTTTAATTGCATTAAATGTTTTCATATGACTTTCCATGAGGGCTGTTTTTAATGGGATAGTCTATTAAGACAGATAGTACAGTGGATTCTGGAAATAATATTTAAAAAAATGAATTTCCCAATGTCTGGCTCAGTGTGCAGCACACACCTGCCTTAAAGCACAAATGCCAACCTCTATCTCTGCTATTCCCTATGAAAGAACAAATGGTAAGGTGCCCATGGAAAGAAAAACCTATGCCAGAAGGGTAGTAAAGCTGCAGCCAACTTTTGTAGTAGACCACATAAGGTTAGACACACCAGAAGCCTGGCTTGGGATACCTTATGCACAAGCCTTATCCAGATATGAATAAGTAAACTAAGAACCCATCCAAGATCACATCCATTCATTCCATCCTTCTTTCTCTTTAAAAAACAAAGTTAGGTAGTAACTAAGAAGAACAGAGGATCTAAGAAAGAAGACAGTGGTACTACCATGCTTGCTGGAGGGCGGGGGAGTTATTGTTATTGTTGTTCTTAACTTATTTATTTATTTAGAACTTTTATATACCGGTCTTCTCACCTCCAACGAGGGACTCAGGCCGGTTTACAACAAGGGGGTTCATACACAATAGTTTAAAAACATCACATCAATAATACACTAATATAAACACATTAAAGTACTATCATATAATTATATAAAGCCAAGTCGTTAGCATAAAAATCAGTATTCATCCCCATCCGTCCGTGTGGTCAAAAGCCATTGCCTCACTCATCAAATGCCAGATTCCAAAGCCAGGTTTTCGCCAACTTCCTTCAAGTTGACTTCAATTGGCAATTCTGTGACTGAGGGCCCATCCCATTTAGTTAGTACCTTTACCCCAGGAGCTCACGGTTCAAAATGGAGGGTATCCAAAATATGCCTCCAGTAAAATAGGATTAATTTGAGACATAGCAGGAAAATTAATTAGATAGTCAATTAAGCCTGCACATTTTTAAAAGGCTCAAGTCTAATGGCTATGGCCCTGTGTGGACAGGCTCAGAGGGAGTCCTGGGACTTCCCTGTAGCCTGTTCTTACACCCATCTGGGCTCCTGGAGCCAAGAAGGCACAAGATTGCTCCCCCCCCCAAAAAGCCCTAAAAAGTAAAAAAAAAACTTAGCGACCACCATTATGCCTTGCAGCATACTTCCTGGAATGTACCAATTAGGCTGAAAAAGTGAGGGTGAGCCATATCGCTCCTGCCTCCTCCTCGCTTTTTCGTGCATAATGGTACATTTTAGGAACTGTGCTTCAAGGTCTAATGGTGCCGGCAAGTTATTTTTAACTTCGTAGGGCTTTTGTGTGTGTGTGTGGGGGGGGGGGTGTTTTCTGTCTTAGTGCCCTGCTGGAAAGCTGTCAGGGCATCTGGACACCCACCCCAGAAAAGTACTCACTTTCAGGAGCATGTGTGGACTTTAGCCCAGGTGCAATTCTTTTACCCCATTTGTCATGAAAAACAGGCACACTATTTTGACAGCCCAAGTAAGAAAGCTCAGGTAAGATGAGGTAAATGAAACACTCTGTGCTTAAAATGTCTGTTTCTGTGATTTTTAGCGGCATGGTTATCTTTATATAGCTTTATTTATTATGCACCCTTGGTGAGCTATGTCAAGTTAAAAACCTGGAATATTCACCCTACAGCAGTCGCAGAACAGAAGTCCTCATTAGATTGAAAATGGAATGGTAAGGCTTTATGGGAGAATTGTCTCATTTCAATCTGATGCCTCATTATAGAACTTAGAAAGGAGTCTCTCTCTCTCTCTTTATACCCCTAGGACTTCTTGAAGTCATTTTTTGTGCCTTCCCTGATGACCGCAAATGAAAACGAGATCTGTACATTGTGAGCCCTCTAGACAAGCACAGATTCGTTCTGTTCCTTGCCTGTGGTTTGAAATGAACATTAGAGCAATAGTAGTTGTAAATGGAATATAACTATAATTAAGAAAATTTGAGTGAGTGACGTACTAGGCGTAAGATAGGACTGTTTCTTTTGTCAAAATGACTAGAAGGCAGATTTAAACTATATAAAAAAAATCTACAGTAAGTGTCAAATTGCCAAATCCTTCTGAAAATTCTCTTTTGTGAATCTTGTTGTTCTCTCTGTCCAATGCAGAACTCTCCAGTTGTTCCTGATTTATGCCTGCAAACCTTCCTTCCTCGGTCAAATGAAAAAGCCCAAATATATTTAATGTTGTCACTGCAACCCCGGTGACAATCCTGGTTGGGGATAAGGGATATTATAGTTTAATCCATCTGGAGAGCAGCTCATTGGGAAAGGCTGCTTCAACACTTTCCAGATATTCTGAACGTCATTAGTAGACTTGTTGCTGTATTCAAGGTTGACAGTACATGGTACTTAGAACTTGACATATCATAGTGCAGGCCCTCTAGATCTGCAGGTTTCAGATCCACAATTTCCAGCCACCATATTAGTAATTGGCAGTGACATTAATGTGGAAACACTGAAGCGTGCACATTCATGTGTGACCACCATTTGTGGAGAGTGACCATTCTCGTTTATATCTAGAGGAGATCATGGAATGGAACCTGCACAGATACACGGGCTCATTGTAGTTTTAGGTCCTTCTACTTCCAAGCAGACTTGCCTGCTAAAGATGTCTGGTGTGGTCATCCTATAATCCATGTGAACTTCATAAATCTTTTGGTGGCTCAAGGTACTATCTCATTGCCAAAAAATCAAAATGTGACTCCCTATTATGGTAGAATCAATTGAATCAACTGCTGAATGGTGAGTCATCTATGCAAATCTGAACACTGCAATAGGTCTACTTTAGCTCAGACTATCAATTCAGGCCTGAGTTGCATCACATAACCCTGTGAACTCAAGCATGACCTAGAATGTATTCAACATCCCCTTTTAGTGGTGCATTGCAGAGATTATGTCTTCAAAAACAACAACAGTAACAACCTGACAGAATTCAATAGATGACATGCAATAACCTGACATTTGATGGTTGATGAGATTTTCTGTTTGAAGACTGTCAAACTACTGAAAGATGCCAGTAAGTGAAAAACATGTAGGCATGAATGTTGAAACTGGAATTAGGCATTCAAAAGGTCAGTTTAAAATCTTCTCCTTCAAAATGTGGAAAAGCTGGGGAATCAAAAGTGCAGTAACACGTGCTTTAGTTTTAATATGAGATCTGGCTGTATGGAAATATTTTTAGAAGACACTGAATGCCTTTAGTGAGAAAAACTTGCTAGAGACTGGTTCTGGATTAGTTCTGAGATTTGTTTCTGATTTCCACTATAATCCTCATACGGATTTCCAAATCTGGTGCATTTTGAAACGGAATTTCAAAATTGCCACCTAATTCCCATAAAGAGGCATCAAGTGGCATTCGTTTCATAATATAGTGGCTAAAAGGCTTCCAAATCAGAGCCATAAGTTATGGGTATGGAAAATTTAGACCTCCAGATGTTAAAGAACTACTACTCCTGTCACACTATTCTGTTGCCCAAGCTAGCTTGGACACATGTTCAATCACATTTGGAGAAACATGGTTTCCCCAGTGTGCTCTAAAGCCCTGTTATGGACGTACCACATCAGAGTGCAAATAGATAGGTATGTCATGGGGACAACATAGGAAAGAGAGGTAGTCACCAGTGGCCCTATGGATCAGGCATGTAGTGGGGGGGGGGGGGTCAGGGTGGTCTGCGAGAAGGCCTTACTGGTACATTATTTAAACTGTTATGTTTATTCATATCTTGAAGTGATCACCATGCTCAATATAGTGAAGACCACCATAATTGGGATTATGAATGAAAAAGTTGTGCAAACAATTAATTAAAATGCCCATGAACACCACTTTTTGAATTGTATAGTTGGATATTTCAACCTATATTTTTTACTGACATTTCCTTTGGGCTTATAGGGATCCTTCCCCTCAGTTATTTTCTGCTTTCCCCAGTTATTTTCTCCACCCTCCCTCTCTTTTTCTGGAAAAATGATACAATGTTCTAAAACTGATTGCTTCCCTGGAACAAAACCACGACTCTTCCAGATGCTATTGTCCTTTTGATATTGACAAACTAGAACCTGTCCAGAGAAGGCCAACCAAAATGGTAAACGGTCTGGAAACCAAACACTATGAGAAGAAACTTAGGGAGCTGGGTATGCTTAGACTGGAGAACATTACAAGGCGACTTGATACCTGTGTTGAACTGTTTGAAAGGATGCCACATTCATGAAGGGGCAAGATTGAGCCAGCTTGTTTTCAGCTGCTCTGTAGACCAGGACATGGAGCAATGGATTCAAATAATAGAAAAAGAGATTGCACCTAAACATTAGGAAGAACCCTCTGGTGGTAATAGCTGTTCAGCAGTGGAATATCCTGCCTTGAGGCATGGTGGGATCTCTTCCTCTGGAGGCTGGATTGCCCTCTGTCAGGAGCTCTTGGATTGTGTATTGCTGCAGGGCAGAGGATTGGAATGGATGGCCCACTTAATCTGTTCCAACTCCATGAGTCTATAATTCTAGAGTCCCAGGGGAAAGGGGATGGATCAAATTAGCCTTCCAGCTATATGTAACTAATGGGCACATTGCCTAGTCCTCATTTAACTGTTGGTAACGGCAAGCATACACAAGGATGTACTATTCTTATTAGCCAACAGTTCTTTCTTCATAACTATTAATCTACCTGCAATAAAGCATTAATCATACCTAGGTAAAGGTAAAGGTAGTCCCCTGACATTAAGTCCAGTCATGTCTGACTCTGGGGTGTGGTGCTCATCTCCATTTCTAAACTGAAGATCCAGTGTTGTCCGTAGACACCTCCAAGGTCATGTGGCCAGCATGACTGCTTGGAGCGCCGTTACCTTCCCGCCGGAGCGGTACCTATTGATCTACTCACATTTGCATATTTTCGAACTGCTAGGTTGGCAGAAGCTAGGGCTGACAGCGGAAGCTCACGCCGCTCCCCGGAATCGAACCTGCGACCTTTCGATCAACAAGCTCAGCAACTCAGTGCTTTAACCCACTGCGCTACCTAAATTATGTTTATTCTTTATGTTGTTTTTTGCACTTAAAAACCTCATGGATATTTTTCACGCAAATATGCAGCTTTATTGTAGTATAATATTCTCTCATTGAATTATAATTAAATATTTTAAATGCTAACATACACCTGCTAGACTGTGCATGATTGCCCTGAAAAACGTTTGGCACACAGAAGCTTACAAATGCAGTATGAGGTGAAAAGTAGAGATATACAGCAATGGTATGTGATAGTCAGATTGCACCTGTGATATCAGAGTTTTACAATTAAGTATTAAGCGTGAGCTGCTGCTACTACCACATATTGGTTTCAGAAGATTTCATATAGAAATAAAGTAATATCTTTTATCTTATCAGTGGGGCAGAAGGATGTAAGATTTGCACTTTTTACTCTCCAAAGCCCTGAATCCTTTTGCACCAAGTAAATAGATGCTTTTATATTCATCTATTTTGAATTCCAAGTTAGAGTGGCTCCAATGGAGCTACCCACATTTTCCTCCCCTTTTCGCCATGTGATGGCCAAAAGGGTGGTGGGGCAATGCCATCTGATGAGGAGAGGGAAAGGGTGCCAAAGCACCCTCTCCTGTTCCCTCCATGATGAGGGAAGGAGGGAGGGTTTATAGAGTGCCATAAACTGCCCACATACCTTCCCTTTTGCCAGTGACTGCTGGCTCAACAGCATGGTCTGAAAAGGCCATGTGAAGAGGTCATAACATGTAACTTCACTATAGCAGTGCTATACAGCTGGCATGATATGAAGCCATGCTAATCAATGATGATGATGATGATGATGATACACAATGTGACATACATAGGGATGTAATGCTCGTGTTGTACAACAACCATACTACTGGCTCTGCTCATGCAATGGTGCTGACAGCATGGTTTTAATCCTGCTAATTTTGTGTAACTTTACATGATCTTAATACTGTTTAGGATGACATTACTTCCCATCTGGATGCAAGACAAAATGTCAAGGTTAAGCTCACTTGAAGGAGTTTATACAACAGAGAAGAGCACCTTTGGGTTTCCCATCCCAACCATAAGTCCAGCATCTCTCACTAGGCTATCTAGGGCTGATGGGAGATGTAGTCTAACAACAGCTGAAGAGCCACCTTTTAGCTTCTTTGATGTACAAATGTAAGCTTTTGTTTGAATTCCCTCAATAAGAAGGTTTCTAGTTTTTGCCAAGCCTTAAGTACATGGGCAGGAGCAGCACGTGCCTTGCAATGATTCTGTAATAAAAGCAATGCAAGTAACTTTTATCTACAGCAATTTTCAACCAGATTTTCAGCATGCAGCATGGAGAAAGTGACCCTTTAAAATGCAATTCAGCATTCTGTATTCTGTTATGTAAACAGCCATCCTACAGTTCCTGGGAAAATGTTTTGGAGGCCATAAGAACTTAAACATTTTCCTGTCTGTGTAAACAGAAAATTTTACTTCTGTTCAATGTATTGAAGGAGTAGAGGGATTTTTTAGTGGTATGTCAGAGAAGGATTGCAAGGAGTGGTGGGAATGCAGGGTCCCAAACATTTCTGCTCTTTCCTGATGCTAAACTAGTTACTTTATACACAGATACACACTGCATCTTGATACCAAATGGGAAGATTTTTTAAGAGATCTGGGATGGCAAAAATGCCCCTAAAGCCTTTCAAAGGAAACGAGAGTCAAATTGGTACATTCTGAAGTACATGCCCTTATCATGGAAGACTTTATGACCCAACTCCAAAAATGTAGGTAGACATGTTGATTGTTTGTTTACCTCCTTCTTTCTGTTTCTCTATCTCATTACTTTCTGTTCTGCCATATGTATACATGGAGATACCTACAGAGAAGTAGTACAATAAATAATATCTCCTTTATTAGGATCAACTGAGAGTTATAGGATAGCAATCTAGTAAAGGGCAACGTGTGGCTAGCAGGCTGAACTTTGGTTTGAGAGCCCCAAGACTGCATGAGAAAAGGAAAGATAGGGGTATAACAGGTTTCCAAATTTTGTAACATCAATAGATCAGGATTTTCTAGCAAGTTTTTCCTAGCACCATGAAAGAACACCAAGTCAACAAGCCAGTTTTGACTATTTTATTTTCCAAGAGTGTGGAGAATGGTAAATTGATCTTAGTTGCGCATTCAAGATCTAGAGATCTCACCATGTATTTGCTTTACAACAGAGATAGCTCTCAATAATATTGTTGCTAGTAAAGTTGATCTTATTCCTCAGGTAGCATTAGGATTGCAGCTAAATTCTGAATGAGCAGGAAAGTCTGAGGGGATTGACAGATTACATTGTCATCTATGCTAATAAAAACAATGCTAGTGCATTGATCCTGCAAGTCATGGCTCCCCTATACCATTGTCCCTTCAGCTCATAAACTGCCATTGCACAATAATTGATAGCTAGTATGCCACACATTTCCTCCTTAGCCTTTCATACCATTACTCTGGAACTGATTTTTGAATTGCCCTTCAGAGTGCAACACTTCCCCTAAAGCAGAGGTTCTTAACCTGTGGGCCGAGGACAAAAATCTGATCCTCGAGCATCCTTCCTCTTTATTTATTTTATTTGTATCATTTTATTTCTGCTCCTTTCACACCACCTGCCACTCCTTCCCTGTCACTGACCATGGCTTATGCTCTGTATCAGAAACTAGAGCTGATGTGGTCTATCCAATGCAATTTTCTGAATCAGCACCCCAAACCAAATCTAAAATTGACCAAAAACAGATTTGTAACCCTTTTGGTACTAATGTTGGAGAGTGGTCCCTGGTCAAATAGTCCCTGATCAAAGTGGTCCCTAGTCAAGTGGTCCCTGGTCAAAATATGGTTGGAAACCACTCCTCTAAAGCAATTTGCAAAATTTGGTGAAAACATGCCAATTTGCAAAAAGCACTTCATATCTCTATCACAGAAACAAATAAAAAGTAGGTGGTAAAAAAAGATTAAACTTTTTTAAAAAAATGAAGATTCATTGTTCCTTACAAGAAATCAATTCCAGACGTGTGGAGCTTCCACCAAAAAGATCCTGTTCTGGATATCTATACATTTCTGATCAGCCTTGAATATCTCATTGCTTCATGTGAAGACTCATTAATGGAGACTAGTTCTTTCAGACATTCACCTCATGTCTATGTTTTACATACAAAAAGGGGAGCAGGGGAAAGCAGGCATGTGCCCCCCACCTCCCTATTTTTTCACCCTCTGTACACAAAGAGAGTTTGCAGACAGTTATCCTCCACATGTAGAGAGTGAGAACAATCAAAGGACTAGCATACTTGTCTCCACTTTCTTCCTCATATAGCCAGAGAGAACAACTAAATGGGGCTTTTGTTTCACAACAAGATGATCTGCACTGATCCACATTTATTCCCATATTTTGTCATTTTCACTTTACGATCCCAACAGAGCCCTACAAAGGATTAACAGGAACAACCAGATGATAAATGAATATATCAGAGATAGAAGTCAGTCTGCTCTTATGGAGTGTACTTGAGAAACAAACCAGTACACTCGATAGCCACTTTTCAAAAGATATCAACACATTTCCTCACACGTCCTTATAAAAAAGGTGGCACTGTGATATTTTTGCAAACATAGTCTTCTATCACTCAGCTGCCCCATAGCTACTGATATAGATGGAAAATGATATATTTACGCACTAGAAGAAAGAAACACTTCTCATTTGGATGATAATGTCTACATGAATACTACTCTGGACTTCTCATGTTCTGAATCCTCTATTGTTCAGCAATTACTGAAATGGGTCAATATTCAATGTATCAAAGTCAGAATGGCCAAGCATAATAAAGATCTCAGTACGAACCAGACAATAAAATGCTTCCATATATCAGCCTGAGAGTGGTCTCTCTCTCTAAGAGTTTCATAGATTGATAACAGATAGTGGTTTACTGCTCAGTGTTAAACTTCACTCTTGTCACCCCTAGTTCACCCTCAACAGTGAATTTTACAGAGTCTGGTAGACCTCCACAGATCAATCTGGGGTGCAGAATTTAAATACCATATGTTTTGACTAAAAATCAACAATTACTGTAGCTGCGTATGTTTTGTTTGGATCTGCTTCTGTTTACCAATGGATAGGGAAGTAAAATATCAAAGAAAGTTACTTTAATTTTATACTACCTCTATTAGTAGGTGTTTTTTCATATTTTTAACACTTTAGAACCACCCTTCATTCTTACAGATGCCAGTGCTTCGTACAAGTATAACTATACAATAAAAACCAAATTCTTATCATTGTAATTGAGTCAAAGAAAAACAACTGATAGTATAAAGTGGGTAAATTTGGAAAATTAAAATACTAGACAAAAAGAGGGGCTTTGAGCTGCTAGTAAGGTCATGCTACAGTTGGAAAAACAGAACCAAGATGTTCTCCACTCTTTTTTGTACCCTGGGTTATTTCATTTGAGAACCCTCTTTGGCAGTCTCTAGAAACAGGCAGGCTGGTATATGGAGGTCATGTACTGAAATGCAGTTTAATATTACCAAGCAACACACTTTCATATGAAAATCAGTCACCTACACTTCTTTGGAGTCATCCTGTAATCCATCTGTTGAAACCAGCAAAGTTCCACAGACTTATTACAAGGCAACTCATGGCCAATTTACAGCTCTATCATTTGATTATTACTGAATATTTGAAGCTGATTCACACATGTGTGATCATCACTTGAGAATGGCAGCATCTGCTGATGAATAGGGCATCACATATCTAATACTATAAGTGGGACTTTCATCTTGCTTGACATCACTTTGAGACAATTATTTCCAGTTGAATCAAACTCACACATCATCCATCAAATGTACAGAGCTCAGCTGCTTGAAATCAAGTATATGTGTGAACCAGGTCCTGATGACTCACAACTGCTTGTGTGTATTATTTCAACAACAGCAGCAACAACAACAACATCAAAACCCCCAAAGCTGCAAGTGATGTGACAATTTTGTTTGTGGTTTCACCTATTAATTATTATTTATTTATTTAGGGCATTTGTATCCCGTCCTATCTAAACCTCCGCAGAGGGACTCAGGGCGGCTATCAACTGGCACAGCACAGTGCCAACAACAGAGTAAAACAAGCATAAATACACATATTATAATAAAACAAATATAAAATACCTCCCCACTTCACCCCCCCCTCTCTATCTATCTATCTATCTATCTATCTATCTATCTATCTATCTATCTATCTATCTTCATTTATAAACCCCTACCATACTTTTAAGATAATTCTTTTTCCATTACTGCATAGGCATGCTTATGAGAACCAGGCCATATAAATGCCTAAATCTAGAACTAACTTTCCCAGCTCAGCACCCCATAAGGCAGTGGTTCTCAACCTGTGGGTTCCCAGGTTTTTTGGCCTACAGCTCCCAGAAATCCCAGCCAGTTTACCAGCTGTTAGAATTTCTGGGAGCTGAAGGCCAAAACATCTGGGGACCCACAGGTTAAGAACCACTGCATAATATTTTTTAATCACAGCTTCCATCATCCCTACTTTATAACACAAATGACTGTTGGTTTTGGAAACTAGTCCAAAACCATTATAAAACATCAGGTTGGGAAACTTGATCTAGTCTACTTCACCTAAGACTTTTATGTACATTTGTTATAGCTTACATTTTACATCTTTACATCCTGTTAATTTTTAATGGACTCAGAAATGACTTACCTTTAAAATTAGGCCTTATTCTTGCATCATAACCTGACGTTCTCCCCATCAGCTTGTCCAAAAAATCTGAAGGAGACAATGTCTGTGCAGGAGATTTTCCAGACCTGGAATCATGTTCTTTACAGAAAGTCATCCTTTAAAAAAATAATAAGCTTTTTAAAAATAGTTGGAATTATTATGAAGAATGATTCCATCATGTATTCACATCATTTTCACAAGATAAATCTAGTGCAACATGTTGATCATATGGAAAAACGATTTCCTGTAATACAGTGGTTCTTAACCCATGGGCCGCAGAACACCAATGGGCCGTGAGGACAAAAAATCTGGTGTGCGAGCCTCCTTCCTCTTTATTTTATTTTATTTCTGCTCCTTTCATACTGCCTGCCACTCCTTCCCTATTGTTGACCATGGCATATGTTCTGTATCAGAAACTAGAGCTAATATAGTCTATCCAATGTAATTTTCTGAATCGGCATCCCAAACCCAGTCTAAAGTTGACCAAAAACTGATTTGTAACCCTTTGGTACTAATGTTGGAGAGTTGTTCCTGTTTAAAGTGGTCCCTGGTCAAAAAAAGGTTGGGAACCACTGCTGTAACACAATGTACTTCTCAAGTGCTGAGGAATCTGAACATTACAACTTTTGAGGAATCAGGTTTTTAAAAGTCAGATATTGGAATTCAATTCAAATTCTTACAGAATTATTTCCCATTTATAACTGTAGCCCTTGGTTTACATCCAGTGACACCCACTAAATGCCCTCTGCTTTATAGATCTGGGTTCATGGTAGCTTTTTAAAAGACTGCATGGCAAAACTGGATGTTAGTGTCCAGACTCATACAAAAGCACAGATACAGTGGAAATCTTAATAGGCCATAATTAAATGACTTGATTCTTTTCCAAGTCTGTTTATTTCCTCTGGGAACTGGCCAGATGTGAAGATTTTAATTTCCCATCAGCCCACATCAAGCATGGATAACAGTCCTTCTCCGCAACATCCACATCAATTTATATCCTATTTTGTGTTAATTGCACTCCCATGCTCGTTACAGATTTCACCATGTAAAACGTTAGGCATTTTCCCCAAAGAAATACAAGGAAAGGCATTTGAAATGAATAAAATCTGGACTAACAAGGGGAATGGATTGTCATAAAGTATACTGACTCATAGAGTTTAATATATTCCATTGTGTCAAAAATGTGTACTTCTAATTCACGCTGGTTTTAATACAACATCTAATAAGGATTAAAAGTAATCCTCTCATAGGATCTTTTGCAATGTTCTGTATGCATGTGCTATTTTTAAAATGTAATAAAACTGGTTAAATATGAAGAGGGTCCACATCCTCAAGGGCATTATATCTAATGCTGAACACTATTCCTGATTTGTGCACTAGGAAAGAGAAAAGAGTTCCAACCTCATCAAGTTTTACGATATTGTTTTTGTTTTTGTTGTTCTAGTGTGCCTTCCAACTTATGACAACCAAGGTTGGGGTTTTCTTGGCAAGATTTGTTCAGAGGGAGTTGCCCTTTCCTTCCTCTGAGGCTGAAAATGTAACTTGTCCAAGGTCACTGAGCAGGTTTCCATGACTGAGTGGAGATTTGAACCCTGGTCTCCAGAGTTGTAGCCCAACATACAAACTACTACACCTGATTTTCATGTTAAATACTGCTAAAGAGGACATGGCAATTCTTTTTAACTAATGGAGAGGCATTAGGTTAACCTGGTGAATAGTTAAGAATAAGTAATAATACCATGGGTTAATGCTTATTATGAATTCAAAAGCACATAGTTTTATTCAAATGTGCCAATCCGTGCCACTAATTAAAAATTAAGTTGGGTTGCTGTGAGTTTTCCAGGCTGTATGGCCATGTTCCAGAAGCATTCTCTCCTGACATTTTGCCCACATCTATGAAGGCATCCTCAGATGTTGTGAAGTCTGTAGGAAACTAGGCAAGTGGGGTTTATATATCTGTAGAATATCCAGGGTGGGAGAAAGAACTCATGTCTGTTTGAGGCAAGTGTGAATATTTCAATTGGCCACCTTAATTAGCACTGAATGGCCTTGCAGCTTCAAAGCCTGGCTGCTTCCTGCCTGGGGGAAGCTTTTGTTGGGAGGTGCTAGCTGACCTTGATTGTTTCATGTTTGAAATTTCCCTGTTTATTGTGTGTGTGTGTGTGTGTGTGTGTTGTGGAAATTCCAGACAAGAAGCAATCAGTGCCAGCTAACACCGCCCAACTAAAGATTCTCCCAGGCAAGAAGCAGCCAGGGTTTGAAGCTGCAAGGCCATTCAATGCTTATAAAAGTGACCAATTGCAACATTCACACTTGCTTGAAACAAACAAGAGTTCTTTCTCCCACCCTGGACATTCCACAGATACATAAACTTCACTTGCCTAGTTTCCAACAGACCTCACAACTTCTGAGGATAACTGCCATAGATGTGGGTGAAACACCAGGAGAGAATGCTTCTTGAACATGGCCATGCCCAGAAAACTCACAGCAACCAAGTGATTCCAGCCTAAAAATTAATTTGTTAGCATACTATTAATATACTTGTTACTCATAAAACAAATGTCTCCCAAAGAAGTAACCATTGAATACAAATAATAAAAGGAGTAGATCATCAATATATGAGTTGTTCTTTCCTTTCTACTGGACAGACAGCGGTTTAGGTGAAAATCCTACATTAGTCCGATCTAAAGATGTTCCTTGATGGAGTCAAAATCTGATGGGTGCTGGCTCCCGTCTAGATTTCTAGAAGGAAAGGTGTGCCTGATTTGTGCCACATGCATTAGATGCTATCATTTATCCCACAATAATTAATCCAGAAGAGCTGCAATTCCCTTACTCATTTTCTTACTCATCTCAACTTAACCATCTCTAACATAGGTTAATATGGTTACTACCCAAGTTACCATACCCTTTAAACAGCAATGAAATCGTATTGTCAAAGGCTTTCATGGCTGGAATCACTGAGTTGTGAATTTTCCGGGCTGTATGGCTATGTTCCAGAAGCATTCTCTCCTGATGTTTCACCTGCATCTATGGCAGGCATCCACAGAGGCTGTGAGGTCCTCACAACCTCTGAGGATGCCTGTCACAGATGCAGGTGAAACATCAGGAGAGAATGCTTCTGGAACATGGCCATACAGCCCAGAAAACCACAACAACGCAGCAATGAAATCCCCTCTTGCCATTCATTAACTATCATGATTGTGAATACAACAAGCTGGTTAAAGTGTATTAATGGGCAATGAGTACATCTGAAGTGATTCTGAGTGTATGTATGCACTAGACCACAATAGACCACCTGGAAAGAAGAGACATTGTGGAAGGATCATTCCAACAACCTGAGGAAATATTTCAATTTCAGTGTCTATAACCATCGCACTAGAAAGAAAAGAGGACCTATGCAATTTCACTATTGTCTTAAAAAGCCTTCCCAAGCAACAACTCTTCCCAAAAACGAAAAAGCTGTCCCCTTGTGCTCTATACTAGTGTTTCTCAACCTGGGGGTCAGGACCCCTAAGGGGGTCACAAGGAGGGTTTAAGAGGGGTCGTCAAAGACCATCAGAAAACACAGTATTTTCTGTTGGTCATAGGGGTTCTGTGTGGGAAGTTTGGCCCAATTCTATCATTGGTGGGGTTCAGAATGCTCTTTGATTGTAGGTAAACTATAAATCCCACCAATTACAACCCCCGAATGTCAATGTCTATTTTCCCCAAACTCCACCAGCATTCACATTTGGGCATATTGAATATTTATGCCAAGTTTGGTCCAGGTGTATCATTGTTTGAGTCCACAGTGATGTAGGTGAACTACAACTCCAAAACTCAAGGTCAATGCCCACCAAACCCTTCCAGTATTTGCTATTAGTCATGAGAGTTCTGCATGCCAAGTTTGGTTCAATTCTATCATTGGTGGAGTTCAGAACACTCTTTGATTGTAGGTGAACTATAAATCCCAGCAAATACAACTCCCAAATGACAAAATCAATCCTCTTCCACCACACCAGTATTCAAATTTGGCATATTGGTTATTTGTGCCAAATTCCTTCTAATGAATAAAAATCCATCTTGCATATCAGATATTTACATTACAATTCACAACCAAAGCAAAATTACAGTTGTGAAGTAGCAACAAAAATAATTTTATGGCTGGGGGTCATCACAACATGAGGAACTGTATTAAAGGGTCGTGGCATTGGGAAGGTTGAGAAACACTAGAAATGAAAGAAAGGAAAGAGAACCTATGCAATTTCACTAATTTTTTTTTTAATAAAAAATTCCTTCCCAAGCAACAACTCTTCCCAAATGGAAAAGCGGTCCCCTTCTGCTCTATACAAATTCCAAATGAAATCTTTCCAGACTCAGCAAAATAAGTCTGGCTTGTGGTGCTCTGTTTCTGTGGAGCTGTCAATCCCTGCCCATGGTATCACAGGTTAGCAAAGATTCAGGATTTCACCTACCTGAAGTGGTGTGTTTCTAAGAAAAAGGCAAATAAGGCAGTCAAAATGTTCACTAGCTGTCGGTTCATTCCTCCTGTTTTCTGCCTGGGAGGTGGAAAAAAATCTCCCAGAAACGATTCCAGCAGCAATCAGAAAGGGTGGCAGGGTGGTCCAAAAGTAGGGCGCCTTGCCTAAATCCCCAAATCCAGCAGTAATTTGAAATCCTTTAGAATCAGGAAAAGAAGACCTTCCTTGGCATGTCGTGGAGATGGCAGGAAATCAAAAGTACCAGTCCTTGGAATCATGGTTAGGCGAAACCCCGGCTCATCCCAAGCAGCAAAAGGTACCAAGCATCTGGAATTGGCCACTCTCTCTACCCGAAGACTGGAGGATCTCTCCCTCCTTCCCTCCCCCCAGAATCCCCCCTTCCTCAATCCTTTTCTACCTTAACATCATGCACACACACACACTCAAAAAAAAGAGGGGGAGGATAACGCTGCCACGTTGCTCTGTCTTGTCTTCAGGAGCTGGTTGTGGGGTGTTTTTTTTTCCGGAATGGGTGCCAAACGTCCTTAAAAATACGCACGAGGGTTGGAGGGAAGAGACTGCCTGCCTTCGACCCTCTCTCTATTCCTTATCACCAACTTATAAATATCGAAAGAGTATGATTGGTGCTGAGCTTGGGAAAGGGAAGGTGGGGAGAGGGACTCTTCTTGTGCTGGAATGAGAGGGAGGGGGGAAAGCCCAGGATCCTTCTTACACACGGACTCTCGATTTCAGCACTTGGACAGCTCCGTGCTCGGCTTCTGCAATGTGCGCATGCTTCGGGCTCCATCAAACGTGACCGGAGTTCAGAGACGCGGCTTCCCACCTCCCCAAAACAAGGCGTTCAAAGCGCCCGGGTCTCTTCTCGGTGGATGAGGGGGGAGGGGTGGCTTTCCGACCCTTCCTCGGACCACGAAGCCGTTCGGGGGCGGAAAGGAGATCTCCGAAGGCAGCCAGCCGTCTTGGTGTGTCAGCCAGGGGCGGTGGGAGGCAGAAATGGCGCAAGGTGGGGAAGGAAGGAAGGGTGGGTGGGCGCAAACGGGAAGGGAAAAGCCCATCTCATCGCAGGGACTGGAAAAGACAGTCTAAGTCATGCCTCAGTCATGGAATCGAGACACACACTAGGAACTGAGACTCGCAAATCTCCAGGATTGCCACTTCGGGCGCTGCCCTGGTTGCCTCCAAAAGCCAGCTCAGTCTCTTCGCCTCCCTCCAGGGTGAGAAGGACGAGAGAAACCTCTGGTGGCTTGTCTGTCCCCCTTTCTTTCCCTATGGTTGTACCTAATGTGGGAACACAACGGCAAAGGAAAAGGGTAAAGGTTTCCCCCTGACATTAAGTCCAGTCATGTCCAACTCTGGGGGCTGGTGCTCATCTCCATTTCTAAGCCAAAGAGCCAGCATTGTCCGTAGATGCATCCAAGGTCATGTGGCTTGCATGACTGCAGGGAACGCTGTTATCTTCCCGCCGGAGCAGTACCTATTGATCTACTCACATTTGCATGTTTTCAAACTGCTAGGTTGGCAAAAGCTGGGGCTGACAGCGGAAGCTCACGCTAATCCCAGCATTCAAACCTGCAACCTTCCGGTCAACAAGTTTAGCAGCTCAGCAGTTTAACCCACTGCACCACCAGGAGCGGCTTAAAGAGCTGGGCATGTTTAGGCTGCAAAAGAGAAGACTGAAAGGAGACATGATAGCCATGTATAAATATGTGAGAGGAAGTCATAGGAGGAGGGAGCAGACTTGTTTTCTGCTGCTCTGGAGACTAGGATGAGGAACAATGGCTTCAAACTACAGGAAAGGAGATTCCACTTGAACATTAGGAAGAACTTCCTGACTGTGAGAGCTGTTCAGCAGTGGAACTCTCTGCCCTGGGGTGTGGTGGGGGCTACTTCTTTGGAGGCTTTTAAAAAGAGGCTGGATGGCCATCTGTCGGGGATGCTTTGAATGCAATTTTCCTGCTTCTTGGCAGGGGGTTGGACTGGATGGCCCACAAGGTCTCTTCCAACTCAACAATTCTATGACTCTATCTACTAGCCCTTCAAGAACAGAGGGCCCTTCATGAGCCAGAGGGGTTTGGTTCCAATACCCTGTGGATACCAAAATCCATGGATGGTCCCATCACATACAATGATGAGGTAATATGATGTTCCTTAGACAAAATGACAAAACAAGATTTTTGGAGAAATTGAATATTTTCAGGCCATGGATGATTGAATCCATTAATTCAGAATCAGACAATCCATAGTACAGTCAGTTCTCCACATTTGCTGTGGTTAAGGGGAGAGGACTCTTATGAAAGTGAAAGACCACAAATATATTGCTCGTTTTTATCTGAGAGAGCACCTCTTCAAGAATGTATAGGTCTTCCAGCACATCTCTGTGGTCAACTTTCATTGGAAGCTGACCACAGGCTTGCATTGGAGAACCTAGGAATTCCAAGAAAAGTGTTCTCCCTAGAAATCTGAAGAAAGCAGTTCTGGGTAAGTAATACTGAAGAAAGTAATACTGGAGGACTTAGACATTTCTAAAGAAGACATTTTTAATGAAATCTATGAATAATCAAGTCCACAAAAGTAAAAAAAGCAAATGTGGAGGGACTGATGTTTTCATTAGTGCAAGAGGGCAAGGAAGCCACAATAATAGCCCCTTATCTGCAAGGCAAAGAGGACATTTTTTCAGTTTTGAAACACGGGTCTTGGCATTAGATCCAAGCTTCCAACCATGTTGGGTGTACTGACATACTTCACTTAGGAGTTCTACTCAAATGGCAACTAAGCAGAATAGCTTCTTTAAGGATGCAACCAAATGGCCAAGCCTCACAATCCCTTTCCTGTCTGAAATCTGGAACATTGGCACACCAGGAACTATGCGATCTCACTTCCTTAGACTGCTTGGCATTTTTAACGCTCAGAATAGCATCACACTAGAGCAGTGGTTTTGAAACTGTGATCCTCCAGATGTTTTGGACTTCAGATCCCATCATTCCTAACAGTGGTAAACTGACTGGGATTTCTGGGAGCTGAAGTCCAAAACACCCAGAGGAGCACAGTTTGAGAACCACTGCACTACAGTATCTATGCAGTTTAAATCCCATGGCTGCCTCTTACAGTATTCTTGGGCTTGTAGTTTAGTGAGGCCTAGGAACTCTCTGGCTGAGCTGTTTAAAGCCCCCCCCCCCCCCCCCGCTAAACTACAAGCCCCAGAATTTTGCAGAAGGCAGCAACCAGATTTAAACTGGATAGATGCTCTAGTGCAGTGGTTCTCAACCTGTGGGTCCCCAGATGTTTTGGCTTTCAACTCCCATAAATCCTAACAGCTGGTAAACTGGCTGGGATTTCTGGGAGTTGTAGGCCAAAACATCTGGGGAACCACAGGTTGAGAACCACTGCTATAGTGTGATGAGGTCCTTAGAGTCAGCAACATTGTTTGTGGACCTGTTTGCTATATATGTGATTTACAGCCACATAACTATAAGTTTCATTGAATATTTTTCAAAAAAAGCGGGGGGGGGGGGGAGAGAAAAAAGGGAGAAGAACATTTGTTCATTTGCAGTTAGTCCAAGTAATATTACTTTTTGGCTGTGCTGTAAATATAGGAAGCCCATGCTGGGAAGCCAATCCCTCCCGTGGTGATAACAAATATCACCTAGATTAAAAAGGTTTGTTGCACATTGGGTATGATATTGCATTAAGAAAAGAGATACTCCTACTTAATGTCACACACTCCACTAAGCCATGGGCCTGTTGTTCACACGAGGTAATTGCTGTTGTTACCATCACTATTATTGTTATTTGTTGCTGGTATTATTGTTACACCCTATTTTTCCTGCAATGTGAAACTCAACATGACATACAACAGATAAAAATTCATGAAATACAAAAGTTAGAAAGAAATTAAACTATCAAAAGAATAAAACCAATTAAAAACATGAATCATTTTTATTTTTAAAAACCCAGCATATCATACAAGGCCTATTTCCCTTTTTTTTTAAAAAAAAAAAAATCCTTTCTCAAAGGCCTGCCAGAAAAAGATTTTCAGAAAGATAGGAAGGAAGGGGCCAAAATAGGTTATTTAGGAAGTGAATTCCAGCCTGGCAGTAGCCATAGAAAAGGTCTTTTCCTGTTTATTTATTTATTTAGTATACTTATATACTGCCTTTCTCACCCCTAGGGGGACTCAAAATGGTTTACAACATACTAATGGCAAGAATTCAATGCCAACATACATATAATAAAATAAAATCACAATAACTGAACACAGACATATAACTATAAATTAAAATCATTAAAACCATTAATCATAGGCATATACAACATGGAAACACTAAGACGAAGCATTAAAAACACCCTAATATAAATATTAAAATCATATGATCCAAAAATTTTACACCATGGCCATTCTGATTGTCATAACACGTATTTCCTGATTATTCTTTGCATTGCATTACTGCCCAAAAGCCTGGTACCACAACCATATCTTTTTCTTTCTGAAGGCAAGGAGGGAGGGTCCTGATCTAATTTCACTGGGGAGAGAGTTCCAGAACTGAGGAGCTACCACTGAGAAGGCCCTAACTCTCGTCTCCACCAATCACACTTGGATGCAGGCGGGATCAAGAGCAGGCCTCCCCAGAAGATCTTAGAAGATCTGAGATTATTCATAGGGACAACTGTTTATGATGATTATATGATACTTACCACTTGTGATGATGATATGACAGAAAGAAAGGACTCCTTAGAAAATTTTCAAAGAGAAGCAGTTTTCTATGGGAGAATATTGTCTTTCAGGAACCTCTAAGCTTTGAGCATTCTATACTGGCGCTCTTGTATTTCCACTGAACACACTACGGTTAGAATTCTCTTAGCACACTATACTAGCAGTTGTGAAATTCCCATGGTTGTGAATCAGGGGCAAGACAAAGTGGACCAAAGTTGCTGGCTCCAAATAGTCTCTAGAGCGTTATATGGCCATGAGTTTTTCCTCCTGTCACCAGCAATGTCTTTATGTCAGGAGCTTCACCAAAAGAATGTTGGCCTTAATCAGCTTAGTAGTCCCTCCCCCCCCCCCACCTCAAAAAAAATCAAATAAATCAAGATACAAAGAAATTACACTAAGCCAAGATCAGGTTCCAAGTGGCATGGTATTCTAGGGTCTTTCCACACAGCACTATAACCCAGAGTGCCAAGGCAGAAAATCCCACAATATCTGCTTTGAACTGGGTTATCTGAATCCACACTGCCACATAATCCAGTTGAAAGCAGAAAATGTGGGATTTTATCCAGCTCTGTGGAAGGAGCCTTAGTGGCTGGAGGTAAATCCAGGTCATAAATCAGCAACAAGTCTATACTATTGGGAAACTTCCTCAGCTGACGACTTCTGTCTCCCTGGTCTCCCAGTGGCTGGTACCAAGGTATTTCAGATGCTCTCCCCTTAAAAAGCCCTTGATTGTAGCCAAGCACTGCCCTTCAAGTGAAAACATGAGCCCAGCCTTCCTGATGAGGTTTTCCTTTCCTGCTCTAACTCTGAGCTATCATTCAAAGCAGAAGAAGGCCCTGCTTGGTGCTCAGTTGTCTGGCAGTTGTCTCTTTAATCTCTTCCTCTACATTGCTACAGAGTAAGGCCTCTTCCTCATCTGATGAGGCATCCTTTAGGGAAGCTATGGCACTGAATATCTTTCAAAAGTGTTTGAAAAATTACCCTACAGCTATGTTAGGCATATACAGTTTTGATCTACACAAGACAGCATAAGTAAAAACTAAAGTGCTTGAACATTTGGAAATATGTGTAATAAGAATGATTTCCTCCCTGCTTCTGGCTGTAGCGGCACCACACAGGATTTGACACCACATAGAGCTTGACAGCAGCTGGTATATGAATGGTGTTAGTGAATATATCCAGTGGAAGAAGACATAGGTTGGAAGGATGGAAGAGCAAGAACATTTGATCCTTCCTTTTTGACTAAATATTAAAACAATTAATATGACTATTCATAGGGTTCCCTTTCTTGGGGATTAGAATTAAACATTTCTAATTTGTTGGCCATTGTTTTGTTTTTTATATTTGTTGACAAAGTTTAGTTAAAACTGGAGTAGATTCTATTTCTGTAGTACGAACCTGGACTACCCAGACATATATCCCATATAGAAGCCTGTATGGGATATATGTATTATCAGAAACACCATACTTACAGAGTTACTCACAGTTCAATTTATTTATTTATTTAAAACATTTATATTCCACCCTTCTCACCCTGCAAGGGACTCAAGGTGGAGCACAACATATATATGGCAAACATCCAATGCCAGGACATAAAACCATAAATATAAAGAAACATTAAAACCACCTATATCCACATCAAAAATTGCTTAAAAACCACCTCAGGACACGATTTTGCCTCATTGCACTGCCCCAAAGGCTTGGTCCCACAGCCTGGTCTTCACCATCTTTCTGAAGGACAGGAGGGACAGGATATAATATTGCCAGGAAGGGAGTTCCATAACTGGGAGGCAATCACTGAAAAGGCCCCGTCTCTTGTCCTCGCCAAACACACCTGTGATGGTGGTGCAGCCGAGAGCAGGGCCTCCCCAGAAGATCTTAATTTCTGTAGTGGTTCGTAAAGGGAGATGTGTTTGGACAGGTAAACTGGGCTGCGGCCATTTATCCCACAATATCTGCTTTGAACTGGGTTATCTGAGCACACACTGCCATATATTCCAGTTCAAAGCAAATAATGTGGGATTTTCTGCATTGATATTCTGGGATATAGGGCTGTGTGGAAGGGCCTTCAATGGGTTCTAGCCCAACTGCTCCATTTCCTCACTTACTAGGAAGAAGTCACTGTGATTGACCAGGCCTGTTCCCCTGTCATTTAGCAAACTGCTGAATGACAGGGGAACAAGCCATTTCCATCTGGCAGTCACTAGTATGACAGGCAGAAGTACAACCCTGGTCACAATTCCCCCTTACAGCAAGGATTGTTCACACAGGAGGTAAGTGGAAAGAAGACATCATCAAGAAACCTGATTTATAAGGGCACAGGACCCCATCAATCACTAGGGATTGGGGGATTGTCACCTGTCCCTAAGTGCAATAGAGATTTCAAACAAATAAGTATTAATAACAGTAGGATTTTTCTGAATATGTGTACACAGTGTATATATTTTACCACTGGATAGTCACCAACATCCAAACACAACTGGGATGAGGGTAAAATCTTCTTTAGTAGATATTTTAGGAAGATTAAAGTAATCATTTAAAAAAACAGTATGAAAAAAAACCAGTCAATTTGAAATAGATATTTATAACAGTCTGACAAATGACTATTTTCAAGTAGCAGGACACCAATTCCAACAGTCAGGTACTGCTGCTGCTAATAGTAGTAGTAGTAGCAGTAGCAGTAGTAGTAGTAATAATAATAATAATAATAATAATAATAATAATACAGCCGACAACCATTCAATAGTGTTGAATCTGCTTGCTGTAAATACTTCCTTCACACATATTTAGTGCTGTTGACATTCTCCATTAAGAACTGATACTAGTATTATTCCCCAGGTGCATACATGTTGCTTTGCATGTATCTATTTAATATCATGCTTTTATCCCAGCAGTATGACCCAAGGCAGTTCAAAACATGATTAAAAGAAACAAACTAAGATGACAAATTCTAACATTAGTAAAGTTCTAATATTAAAACAAAATGAAAGAGTGTGTCCTATTAAAACAACCACTAAATTAAAAGCAGTTTCAAAGCAAAACAGCAACCAGACAATTGCCAAAAGCCTATCTAAATAAGAATGTCTTCATACCAGCTGAACCACAGGGTAGGAGCCAAACTAGATTCTCTCAGAAAAGGTTTTCACATCCTGGGGGAACAAGAAACCCACTGAGTAAATCCTACCTGTTGCAACCTGAAATTGAAGGGCCAATGACATCAGCATCTAACAGGAGTCCCTCTTGAGGACAGTCCTCAAAGAAGAAGTAGAGCCATTACAAAACAATCTTCCACTGTCATCCCAGTCAGACAGGAAGTGAAGTATAGGAAGGAAGTGAAGTAAAAGAATAAAGTTCCAGCTATGACATCTTATCTAACAAGAGTAACAGATTATCCTTCAAAGGCCCCTTCCAAACAGCTGTATAAAATGTACATTGAACTGGATTATATGGCAGGGTGGACTCAGATAACACAGTTCAAAGCAGTTATTGTGGATGATCTGCCTTGATATTCTGGGTTATATGGTTGCATAGAAGAGCCCTAAGAAGACCAGACACAGGGCACAGAATCTACATTGATTTCTTTTATCTTCTAAAATTGTCCCTTCTTCTCTTCTCTTCTCTTCTCTTCTCTTCTCTTCTCTTCTCTTCTCTTCTCTTCCAAATTTGCATAGTGAGTATTCCTTCTCCTTATTTTATCAATTAACTTATTCAAACTCTATTTTTCTATTCTTGATAGCACCCAAATATATAAATATGTGAAAGATAATTCCTTTTATTAGTAGATTAGTAGTATATATGTAAATATTTATTATAGTTATCTATCATTCATGTAGAAGCTACATACACCGAATCTTTTTATATAAATTTATATATCTTATAGTATCAATCTTATTGAAGTTAGACACTTTTCTACTTTAATTCAAAAGTATTAACTCATCAGTTTTCTAAAACCTTTTTACTCTTAGGTATTCAAGTTATATAGTTTATACACATGTATTATTTCATAATACTTTTAGTATTATGCAGTCAGCTTCTTCATATTTTTTTTTAAATCCATAAAAGGTTTCCATTCTTCTTGCAGTTTTGGTGTATATCTTGTAGAATTAAAGTTAATTTGTCAATTTCAGCCATTTCATTTCAATTTTTTTGTAATCCATTTATCTGGTTTGGTGTTCTTTGTTGCTTCCATAGTTTCACATATTCAATTCATAGAATCATAGAATCATAGAATCAAAGAGTTGGAAGAGACCTCATGGGCCATCCAGTCCAACCCCCTGCCAAGAAGCAGGAATATTGCATTCAAATCACCCCTGACAGATGGCCATCCAGCCTCTGTTTAAAAGCTTCCAAAGAAGGAGCCTCCACCACACTCAGGGGCAGAGAGTTCCACTGCTGAACAGCTCTCACAGTCAGGAAATTCTTCCTCATGTTCAGATGGAATCTCCTCTCTTGTAGTTTGAAGCCATTGTTCCGCGTCCTAGTCTCCAGGGAAGCAGAAAGCAAGCTTGCTCCCTCCTCCCTGTGGCTTCCTCTCACATATTTATACATGGCTATCATATCCCCTCTCAGCCTTCTCTTCTTCAGGCTAAACATGCCCAGCTCCTTAAGCCGCTCCTCATAGGGCTTGTTCTCCAGACCTTTTATCATTTTAGTCGCCCTCCTCTGGACACATTCCAGCTTGTCAATATCTCTCTTGAATTGTGGTGCCCAGAATTGGAAACAATATTCCAGATGTGGTCTAACCAAAGCAGAATAGAGGGGTACCATTACTTCCCTAGATCTAGACACTATGCTCCTATTGATGCAGGCCAAAATCCCATTGGCTTTTTTTTGCCGCCACATCACATTGTTGGCTCATGTTTAACTTGTTGTCCACGAGGACTCCAAGATCTTTTTCACACGTACTGCTCTCGAGCCAGGCATCCCCCATTTTGTATCTTTGCATTTCGTTTTTCCTGCCAAAGTGGAGTATCTTGCATTTGTCACTGTTGAACTTCATTTTGTTAGCTTTGGCCCATCTCTCTAATCTGTCAAGATCGTTTTGAATCCTGCTCCTGTCCTCTGGAGTATTGGCTATGGCTATCCCTCCCAATTTGATGTCGTCTGCAAACTTGATGATCCTGCCTTCTAGCCCTTCATCTAATTCTTGCTGCTGTGTTTCTTTTAAAAAGTTTCTGTTTTTAGTGTTACTTTGTTTTTGAGTATGTTTTCAATATCAGTATGCATTTTCATCCAGAAGACTTTAGCTTTTGGTCAAGTCCACCACATATGATAAAAGGTCCCAGTCATTTGCTTACATTTTCAGAATAAATTTGATTTTTTATTTATCTCTGAGTTATATTTATTTTATCTCTGAGTATATCTGTATATCGTTTTGTAAAATTTTTTTTTAACAATGTCAATTTGAAGGCACAGCACTCACATCTGTTCCAGCATATTGATTGACAAAGACATAAGCTCTGCATCATTGTCCATGCAAAAGTTCAAATGCAGGTTGGTTTCCTTGTGTTTACTTTAGTGCAAGGCAACAAGGGAAAAACATAGCTGCTGGTTATATCTTCAAAAGATTCTTTTCAAAAGATTCTGTGGCATAGATTTTGTTGTTATTGTTACTATATTTCTTTGTTTTTCTCAGCGATCTACATTCTGGCAACCTCATTATAAAAATATATATTTCACTTCTGCTTCCTTGTTTTGTTAGCATGGCCCTAAACTCATGGAGAGACATTTTTCACAGGAACTATGTCGCTTTGATACCAAAATTGGAATTCTGCTAGCCAAGCATTTGGTTTCAATATTTCTAATTCAAGATCACAAGGAGTAAATGACAGGAAATCATAGAAGAAAGGAACTGCGCAGGAGAGCTGCCTAATGTAGGGCTGATTATGCAGCTAACAAAGAGTTCTTTTGTTATCATGCTATTAAGATAAATTACCAAGTGAATATTGGATTCCAGGATGTGTCTACAAGAAAAACTTCATCACAGTTTTTGATTTCATTTCCACATATTTCTTTGATCCAGATGGCTTCCATTCTTTGTTTGAAGCCTTGCACAGATTCAGGACTTCAGAGAGTCACAAAATGACAGGGAATAGAAATGACCTGAAAATAATCTAGTCCATTGCTAGTGGTTGATGGGCTGGATGGTGGGCCAAGCGCCATGAGGTGTCAACTATACTTGGAATAATGTAGCTATGAACAACTTTGACAGTTTCATTTCCCAATTTATTTATTTATCATGTCAGAAACAAGTTGAGGGTACAGTTAAAATGCATTTAAAAACACAAAGTAAAACAAACCCTTGGCATTATGCTAAACGTCTTTGACCAGAAGCTGTTGTTTCTTAATAACAAAGGTGTAATGTTCCAATTGTAACTTAACATGAGCTAATGCCACTTCTTTTGTATTTACTCTTCTTCAGTTAGAGTGTGGCCTTACTAAATGGGAGAGGGGGGATAAAGGAGATGACAAGCTGCATTTCTGCCTGGTCTCCAAAATGCCAGCTGTGGCTGTCCCCAAGAATGTCAAGCATCCCAGACAGAGGGCACAGCCTGAACTATCTGGCTATTGTACAGACAACACCAATTGCTGGATCCCATCTGAGACTGCCTCAGGTGCAGACCAGCTATCACCAGGCAAGACTCAAGAGACACTGATCGCCCAAAATACTCCAATAGATATTTTTGGGTGTTTCCTTCATTCTACTATGCCTGGGACCAGACCTGGGAATCATTAACTTATTTCCCCTGTATTCTGGAGTCTTTATTTCCAAAATGCCATCATTGTCGCACCCGGCTGACCATTGTTCCAGGATCAAAACTTAAGTTCTCCAAATATGGACTGGACTTCCTGGGGAACTCCCTCCACCCAGGGAGACACCTCCAGAGAGCCCAGTGCTTCCCCACCCAGCAAGGAGGGGTAACTTGGCCACATCATGAGAGCATATGCCAATCGGGAAACAAACCAGTCTAGTCCTTCCTCCTGACCTATCAGGAGTTGAGGCACAGCCGGCAGTTCCTGCGCTCAGCCAATCATAGACTGGGGTGGAAGAATTAAACAAAACACTAGCAAATTGGGGTTTTACTGTATAAGAGTGCTTGCATGCCACAATATGGCTATGATTGTGTTTTTGGCACAATCCTTACCTCCATCCTTTCCTGGCCAGGTCGTAATTAAAAACCTCTGTTTTTGTCTTCAGCCCTGGTTCTATGGAATTCTGATTGTGTTAGTATAAATGCTTGCTAGGCAAGACCCACATTATCTACAACCCTTAGTTTACATCCAACTACAAGAGCTGTTCAGCAGTGAAACTCTCTGCCTCTGAGTGTGGTGGGGTGCTCCTTTCTTGGCGACTTTTAAGCAGAGACTGGATTGAAATCTGTCAGAGGTACTTTGATTGTGCTTTTCCTGTATGGCGGAGGTTGGACTAGGTGGCCCATGTGGTCTCTTCCAACTCTGTTATTCACAGACACAGTCTTCTCCATGGCAGGAATAGCTGTGCTTATTGAATTTGGCCACTACAGATGACTGAGGATATCCTTTGGTTTGTTTCTGATAAGAATTTAGTAGTATTCACAATTTTATTCTCAGATCAAATGCAAAGAATGTGAAAGTTTGAAAAACCCAAATGCAGGAGGAAACAAGACTGATAGATCCACCCACCCTTTATTGATTGTAGGTTGAATTGTGGTGCCCAGATACCAGGAGCTGTTTATCAATGGAAAACGCTGCTGCCTTGGAATGTAGTGAAGTCTGTTTCTTTGGAGGCTTTTAAACAGAATCTGGATGGAGTGCTTAGATTGTATATTTCTGCATGGCAGGGGGTTAGACTGTATGGCTCTTGTAGTTTCTCCCTCATTCTAGATTTATATAATAACTGTTGCATGTAAGAGGAAAATGAAAGTGTGGATTGAATGAAAATGAGAAAAAGGTATTAAGAGTACTCCTCATATAGTTGGCCCAGCACTAAAGCAAAAAAGCTCCTTAAAGTCTCAACTCATCATTCAACTTTTGTCCTTTAAAACGGTCTTTAAAAGACAAGTGCCTGCCATAGCCATCATCTGAATTCGCATCATTATAATATGGAATTGCAGCTCCAGCAAGGGTCGGCTGATTACCAAAGCAAACCACACTGACAAGATGTCACTGCAGGAAGCCGCTCATAGCTATCAAGAGAGGAATAAAGGTGCTTGAATTTTCACACAGATCAACTAGGAAAGGGAGGAGTGGTAGGAAGGAGAGCAGCTACACTGTCAGCTGAAAACACAGTGCAATTGAGTAAAGAATCACCTCATCATTACAGAGACCATTCCCACTTCCAGGGCAATGCTTTCTCTTCCTTTTCTTGGAGGTTTCAAATCTATGGCTTAAATATACACTCCAGAATTCCACACATGGAAACAAGGATGCATGTGATGAAGTAACCTCAGTGTGGTCAAGGTGAAAACTGTTATTAAGGGGGGAGAACAAACAAGCTAGATCAGGCTGCAACAGTTTGCTTTTGCCTGAGCCTATTGAGAATGGAAAGATTTTACCCCTTCCTGCCTCCTCAAAAAATTAATTAACTATAAAAGAGCAACACTATTATTGGCCAACAAATACACACAGAATAATAGAGTTGGAATAGATCACAAGGGTCATCCAGTCCAACCCCCTGCCATGCAGGAACATACAATCAAAGCCCCATCAACAGATGACCATCCAGTCTCAGCTTAAAAACTTCCAGCAAAGAAGATTCTACCACACTCCAAGGCAACATATCAGGAAGTTCTTTCTAATGTTGAGGTGGAATCCCATACCATTTTTCAATTAAACATTGAACCAGAAGCAAAGCACTGTGGTTATTATCTGGCTTGCCTCATTTTCAAGGGGAAGCAGTTTACAAGTTTCATTCAGGGGAAACTAAATACAATATGCATACATGAAATGCTACACCTGAACCTAAATATAACCCTAACACTAACCTCTATAAAGTGAAGCTCTAATTGGAATCATGAACCTCAAATGTCCTAATTGCAGTTTTTTTCGGGCTTGCCCATATGGGCTCAAATAATGGTTTTTGTCCTGAGTACAAGTCAGCAAGTGACCAAGAAAACACGAGGTTGGCATAGTAACTGTAGAGCAGTCAACCTACTCTAGGTTATCTGAGCAAGGTACATGGAGAAGTACGAGTATGGTCAATTGCTAGTCCAAAAGTTATATCAGCAGATCAGATGTCCCAGTATATGACCCAACATGAAATAAGGAGAAACCCAAAGTCAAGACAAAACAGGAACATGGAAGAAAGTTGTTAGCACTAAAGCTGCAAAAGAACTGTTGGAGAATGTATAGGTAACTCCTTCAAGGTCACATGAGTTAGTCATTAGTTCCGTATCTATTACCTAATCCAAGAAGTGTGTGATGTTTCTCCTTTCTTTGCTAAATGAAGGACAGGGATGTGTCACCTTCAATGTCTGTGTCCTCTCCCAGCTCATGCTAGGGAGCAGGGTCTTCCATTGTCTCCATGTCCTTGAATTCAGAGAAAATTTCACTCTCATGGGGCTACAGACCTTCTGATAATCTCCTTCCACTTCCTCCTTGTCTGAGTTATCCAGAGGGTGAGTTATGACAGTTTCCTGCCTTGACAGCCACCTAGGTACTTGTTGCTATCACTAGGTCAGCCAGGATTAGGATGATAGGGCAGAAGGGCACTCCAGAACATGTGCTCATGAAATTGAACCTACAAATGTGCATTAGGGATCTGGGTTCTTGGCTGTTACCTAGGGATTACACATACTGTTGATAAGATGTCATTTACTGTTATGAGAGAGTGGGCTTTTTAGCTCCCTGCCACCCACATGCTCTACCTGTCTTAGTAGGAATTTGGCAGACTGAAGAAAGACAATCATCATGAAACATTGCAACTGAATGTGAGCTCCCTGCATTTTCCTGGGATTCATTTGCATTGGTTAATATGTTTATTGACAGCCTGCTGTTTCCCCAGATAACAAATTACCAAACAGTTGGTATTTGCATCAATTAGTCACCAACCAATACCCCTTCCCACCTCCTCTGAGTTACTGCTTGCCTATTAAGTGTCATTTGTTTCTGTTTGGTTAGGTTTTCCCCCCTGTAAGACAAGGTCACATATTTTATGAGGATATGCACATATTCAGCAATAGTGAGGTTATACATTATTGAAAACCTTCCATGCTAGAAAGGTGAAGAGTTGCTGAATGTTTGTAATATGTTACGCTGTAGTCCGATTCCCTTATTTGGCCACCTTTGGTCTCTTGGCAAGTCCCCAAATTTAATTTGGCATTACTTAACATCATTCCAGTTTACAAGACAATCAAAGCTCCATGTAAGCAGATACATCACTCAGTTCCTCTGGCTATAAAATCTTAGCAGACAGTGAATTGAAGGGTTTGAAGATGATATCAGATGATAGTTTTGATAGAAGTAATCCTTAGGACCCTTCTACACAGCCATATAACCCAGAATATCAAGGAAGATAATCCACAAATTCTGCTTTTAACTGGGTTATCTGAGTCCATACTGCCATATAATCCAGTTCAAGGTGGATTTTATACATCTGTGTGGAAGGGGCCTTAGTCTCTTGCAGCATGAAAGGAAGCCGGAAGGGTGGAAGATGGGGGTAATGGTTTTCCTACTTCAACCCACCCTTCACCCCCAGAAAAGGGACTATCCTTCTTTCTCTAGCACCCCCATGGGCCTCTGCCTGGATAATGGAACATTACCCAAAATTGCATCATCGGACATCTCCCAACTCCCACACCCCTGCAGGGGAGACCACTGTAAATGCCTGGAGCAGTAGCTACTTCCAGCACTTTTCCAAGCTTGCTACAAGTGTCAAAAGAGTCAAGAAATGGACAGCTGCCTTGTATTCCTTTTCTTCCATTTCCAATTTACCTGTAATCTTACAGGGTACAGAGCCCAATGCTGAAGGAAAAAAAACCCATCATATCCTTTCCTAATGCTTTTTTGCAGCATTCAGGATCTGCTATCAGTAATATTTTGTGTGTCATTTGAGAAATCTGGTAAAACCCAGGATCTCAAGCTATTAACCACATCAAAGTTAACAGGAAAAAAATGGGTATCTACCTGAAGATCCTTACAGTGCTGTCTATTGCTGCTGTTGTGTGTCTCCAAGTCACTTGTGATCCAAGGTGACCCCAAGGGTTTTCTGGAGCTGAGAATGAGTGACTCTCCCAAAGTCACCCAGTGGATTTTCATGTCTGAATGGGGAAATTGATCCTTGGTCTCCAGAGCCATAGTCCAGCATTTGAACCACTAGATCATACTGATATTCTATGGTGGTCCATGTTTCATTGATGTGCTTAATTTCTTATGCCATCACTCAGAAAAGGTTGTGCTGAGGAACTTTGTTGTTGGGACTCATCTAGATGTTCTCAACATTTTTATCTAATGCAAAGACAAGAGAAATACCAGTCAACCATTACTTCATTTGTCTTCAGCTTTCTCAGGATTGCTCTTTTAAAATTATGTCAATGTATAGCCCAGTGGTTCTCAACCTGTGGGTCCCCAGATGTTTTGACCTTCAAGTCCCAGAAATCCTAACAGCTGGTAAACTGGCTGGGATTTCTGGGAGTTGTAGGCCAAAACTTCTGGGAACACACAGACTGATAAGCACTGGTATAGCCATTTTCAGCCTTTTTATTGAGAAGTTAATTCCACTGAATTCAATGGGTTCATTAGCAGACTTGGTATTGCAGTAATACATATAGGCCTACATATGTCTGCTGTGAATTAAGCTTGGGTAATTTCAAAGGAGCTTAGTCGTAGATAAAGTATAAAGACTGCAGACTTGTTTCATGGTTTTAACTCTTTTATTTTAAGTTGCAGCAATAATGCAGCTGAAAGACAGGATATAAATCTAAACAAACACATATGTACATAGTAAGATTCATAAATGTTACACCTGAGTGGTTTCTCACATTTCAAAAGGCAAATCAATAGTGAAATAAATGGTTCCAAAAATGCCTACAAATAAAATTGGTTAAGGACAAACATTTCTTAAACTGCTTATATTTAGTCTGTTAGCAGAATTGGCTGAGCATTGCATAATACTTGTTTGCAATAATGTTTATTTATAGTATCCATAGGTCAAATAAGAGAACAAGAATCAACTGAGATTATTAAGAGTGTTAATTTAACAACTAGTTGGCATTCTCTGTAAAATAAATGGACTGTTTTCAAATAAATTCACTGAATAATAAATTAACTAAAACTTTATGGAGAAAATAAAATCTATTAAAAATAGTAATGCACCAACAGAAACTCTGACTGATTGATGAGTAATATGAAGGGCAACCCTTCCCTATGTTTTATTGCAAGTTCTGAAAGCAAATAAACACTTTATGGTCGATTGAACATAACACATTCTTTGCTGATACTCCAAAACTGAAAAGTGCACCACAAAAGGTGAGCTATAAATAATATTTGCACAAAATTGCATACTGATAAATGCTGGGCTTAACAAACTCAACAAGGACATCTTCCCAGGATGTGTTTGTGTCCTTAAAAGCACTTCATCCACAACTTAGTATGCCAAAGCCAGTGAATCACTGGCCCTTCAGATGCTTTGAGATGAAAATGCTCATCGGCCCTATCCAGCCTGGTCTGTAGTGAGAAATCTTGGCAGCAGTTATTCAGCAACATTTGGAGGGCCTTACATTCCCCAGTGATGTGATACGGAGCATGTGTTGTTCTGCTTTAAGGGTAGCAACTAACCTTGAAAAGCAGGCAAACAGTCAAGAACTAATTGTTCTATTCTTTCTCTGTATGAAAGCCTACTTCAGGTTACTACAATGGTGGCTGGTGACTCTCATGTAAGTGGTACAATTCATTTGATTCAAATGCTAGGTTGCACTTTAAAGGAGCTGTCCAAGGTGGTAAACCCTGTTAATGGGTTTGGCATCTTAGGGTGGATTTATACTTGAGAATTTATGCATTTTGACATACTTTCACTGCTATGGCTCAATTCTATGGAATCCTGGAATATGTAGTTTGGTAAATACATCGGCACCATTTTCCAGCGAATGCTAAGGGAAGCTTGTAAAACTACAGCTCCTAGGATTTCATAATATTGAGTCATAGAGTAAAAGTGGCTTTAATTCTACAATGTAAATGCACTCTTAGATAGCTTACCCAAAGTGGCTTATAACATGACAGACATGAGATCACTGGATTGCAAAGGCTGGGTGGCTATCTGTCAGGGGTGCTCTGATTGTGTGTTCTTGCACACTAGGAGTTTGAACTGACCTTTTTAAAACTCTGTGAGTATTTGATACTCTGAAACCTGAAAGACATCTTCATGGGACTGGCAGTGCCTTTATAAGGTGAAACAGTGTATTTAATCTGCTAGCAGCTACTGATTTTGCAATAATGTTGGTGTGCAATTTAGTAAGACCCCTCTTCTCTGACAAAGAGCTAACACAGCAAAATGAGATCACTGTAAAGAAGAAAGGCTGCATCTATGCTGACAGACAGACCATTATGATTTCATCGCCACTTGCCAGTCATAGATTCATGTACTGACAATCCCTCATATGTGTTAGACACTGAAGGAAATAATGCATAGTGAAATAATGGCATGATTTTACTCTTCCCCACCAGACAGATTGAGCTGCATCACAGTGCATTGGTAAGGAGCCATCCCGTCTATATATTATGTTTTTATATGAAGGATTTGGGTAGGATGGAGAGATGTGTGGAAGGGGTCTTGGTCCCTCCTCCTCCCTCTTCCCTTTTAAACATCATGGCACGAGAATGCATTAGCACCCATTTCATTTTCTCACACTTTCTTCTTTAACAGAAATCCACTGAATACAAACTGTTGCATATATACAGTCACAATAGTCAATACAGAGCATCCTGAAGTTACTATGTGTTTGAAGTAGGTATGCCCTAGCTGAGGCCGGCGGTGCACGCATAGTGTTAGTATGTCAAAAGTGGACAGACCAACCCTTCTTTATGCTTGACTTGCCTTTCAATCATTAACTAATCTTTCCAGTGCTTCCCTTGGATCAGAGGAGGGGAACCAGGTCCTAACTCATATTAGTCTTCCCTTTATATGGCCTCATCAGATGGGTTTAAAATTGGAGGCATATGCAGTTCCTCTTCAGTTTTGCCACTGAGCCCTCTGGCTTACATATGCTGCTATGTATGCTGTTATGGCAGCAACACAGAGTCTTCACGTGTTGTATTGGGGTCAATGGGAGGAAGCTGGACAGTGGGTGCTTCCACCCATAGAATGGGGTTTGGGGTGAGTTGGGCAATGCGGGCCATGGGATGACAGGTTCCCCACACTGGGCATTGCCAGATTTGCCACAATTTGTGGCAATTCTGGCAGCATATATGAATCAAAAGCCTAGTTCTGCACTGAAAAATCCTACTTGTGCCTGGGTGCAGTGTTTCAATGTTCAGTTTCATACATTGCTTTCAACTGGGAAACCCCTGATGATATTGAACCTAACTCCAGTGAATGTGGAATACTGATGGTAGAATTATGGAACGTAGCTATACAGTTAGTATTCTACATAGTGCCCTTCTTGCAAAGTTACAGCCCACTGGGAAGTTGTTCTGCATAACCCATATTTCAGTGAACCCATGTCACACGGGAGTGTTCCTTCATTGCTCCAGAACAGCCTTTCCTTTCAATGAGATTTGCTCAGAAGATCTCTCTGGGGTATTTGTCCCAAATCTAGAGCTCATTTCTTCATGATCCTTAGTTTCAATGAACTTCAGTATCAGAAACAATGTAAAACAGTTCTCTTGAAACCAAACCTCTTGTAGCCTGGCTTGCACAAAAGTTTTGTTTTAACAGCATATTTTAGTATTCATATACCTGTTCATTTTATTGATCTTTGAAAAATCTGTTTTCTAAAGGCTGTTGCCCACCTAGAGCTCTTGAGGATTGGGGAGGATATAAATCGTAGTACTAGAGAAATTGTATTTTTCTGTTCTCTAATAAGATATGAACTATGGATTTGTATTTAATCCTGAAAAGCAATTATTCTCACTGTGGATTAATCCTATCAAATTTGTTTTGGCCTCGATATCTTAGCTTTCAGTAACAATTGGCTTTTGCATTTTACTGTGGAACACCAGCATAAAATACATTTTGGAGGTTTCTTTTTCCCCTTGTTTCATTTGTTATTATATTTTATACACATAATCTACCTTTTGGTCCATCACAGTGCCTCAAGGCAGAATACATAATGGCATAAGTGTGGGAAAATTCACGTTATCTCCTTTGCTGTTGAATGAAAATATGCATTTTAGGTATTCTGCTTTTCCTGGTGCCCTTTTCATGTGCCCTTGATAGATAATTTTACATTTTTTTTCCAGAGAGGGGGGAATAAATGTTTTAGGTTTTTTAATTCAACTTGATAGTTTTCAGTTTTGTGTGTGCTGCTTCCAGGATTTATGCATCGATCCACTAACTGATCCTTGACATGCAAGTATTAGCCTCCGAAAATACTTCCTCCCTAATGCATTGAAAGAGATGCTTTGACTTGGCCAAGCCACAGGGCAACAAGTTAGGCAGAATACTTCTTTCAAACTAAACAAGTTCAATAACAAAACAAAAAATCCATGATAAATGATATTTGCTGTATGGCACCACCTGCTGGTAAATCCATTTCAGCTGATCTTTTCGCCTTTGTCAATGTTAAAAACAAAATCTGTTGCTTTGGAACAGGGGCATTGATCCATTGCCTAAGAAAGGGTTAGCTGCTGCTTTATAATCCCTGTAACCTGGTACATAGCCATCTGTTTTACCTATGTTTCAAATGGGAGGAGACATTGTCCCTTCAGTCTCCACCTGCTCTTGGTTCCATAGTCCTTTCATTAAAATGGAACAGCTTGCCATACAAAACTTAAAAGTCAATGTGTTAGACTTTGCCACTACAATGTTATTAGCAAAATCTATTAGATGAATCTTCTTTGCTCTTTTTAAGGATTGTACTGGAACACCGACATGGTTCAATCTTGAATGTAATTTGGGCTAATTAATTACTTCTAATTTAGAGATAAAGTCTCTCAAAAGGATTCACTTGAAATGCAATTGTTTCCTCTCACCTTTCTCTTTTAGAATATTGGTTGATGTGATCTTTGATTGAAAACTAAGAACATTCTCTTGAAAACTATTCTGGGTTTTTATTATAATCTAGCAGCAGTCATCTGACAGAACTTGGAATTTATTATAATTTACAAACAAATTCAGTAACTCCCAGAATCTTTGTCACTTGCATGTAGTCATGCTGGATAGGGATTTGGGGAACTCAAATTTTTAAAAAGGAACTTTTCTCAGGCTAATCAGCTAAGTGTGTTTAGCATCTGGCTATATTCGTTTCAGGGATCTTCCTTCATTTGAGAAAGGTTGGTCCTGTCATTTGACAGATTAGGCAAATTCCTCAAGCATCAGAGTTTTGAAAACTGGTCATAACTGGTTTTGATAACTAACATTTTGAAAATTTAATTGGTCACCAGCTTCTTTTTAATGACAGGAAAAACAGACTTGGAAGGGCAACTATGAAGGAACTGTATAAGATCCTCATGTGGAAAGATATCTGACTAAATATCAAAACCAGAATCATCTTCATAGTTTTGAGATCTGGACAGTGAAGCAGTAATATGGTGGTGGAGGAGAGTTGTACAGATTACTTGAACCACCAAAAAGGCACATAAATTAGTTCAGGCAAAACACGACTGAAATCACATTAGAAGTCAAGATGACTATACTGAGGCTATAGTACTTTGGGCATATTATGAAACAACACTAGAAAATATGATGATGTTTTGAACATTTTCTGAAAACGCCCCATGAAATAAGATCCATGTTAGAGCAGGGACATCAGTCAATTTCTGTATTATTTCAACTCTTTTTACGTTCATGTTGAAGGAACATATGCACGCCAAGGGTACATATTGTTACAGTCCTCCCAGAGGTTCCTCTGTTTCTGAATGCCAAGGATGAGTGCTATTCCTAGGCAGCTCATGATCCTGGAAACAGAGGTATTTGGGATTTTTTTTTTAAAAAAACCATTTATATTCTGCCCTTCTCACCCCGAAGGGGACTCAGGGCGGAGCACAGCATATATACGGCAAACATTCAATGCCAGGACAAGAATTCATTATATGCATACATAAACATTAAAAACATTTTAGAGTTTAGATTTCTTTGGATTTTTTAATACTCATAAGCCTGTAGACATAATGAGAGACATGAGAGATGAGACCCAAGTTTAAACACAAGATTTATTTGTACTTCATAGACAGCATATATAAATAGCTTAAAAATAATTTTATACATCATTTAAAAATAATTTTGTGTCAGGAAACTCCCACGGTTTGAAGGGTTAAACAATTTTAATTAAAAAAAAACCAAGCGGGCAACCTCCCTTGCCCATTTCAAGAACAAAAACATCCAAACAGCCCATTGAGAACTGACCATGTCCAGTCACTATGGAATATAAAGTGATTGTTGAAAGGGGAAAGGAGGAAAAGTGTTATCAAATAGGAGTATCCTAGAAGCAGACATAACTATTTCCTGCTTGGGGCCCTGAAGAGGAGCACTCCAAACTACAACTTTTTTGCACATTTACTTACATTTATTTATTATTTATTTATTTACTATTCTTGTATACCGCCGTATCTCAAGCCCTAGGGCGACTCACGGCGGTTTCCAGACAGTAAACAACAAGACACTAAAAACAGCAGCAAACAATATACCATGACAATTAAACTACACAATTCTATTACTAGCAATTAACAACATCACTACATAGTTATCACAGAAAAACCCACCCCCGATCGCCTCATCATCCAAAACGTGATCCAAATTTGTCGTCCATTGTCCGTTCCTATATTCAAATTACCTAAATTGCACTACAGTTACTCAAACGCCTGCACGAACATCCAGGTCTTCAACTTTTTACGAAATGTCAAGAGAGATGGGGCCAGCCTAACATCTGCAGGAAGGGTGTTCCACAGCCGAGGAGCCACCACCGAGAAGGCCCTGTCTCTCGTCCCCACCAGCCGTGCTTGAGAGGCTGGCGGGATTGAGAGCAGGGCCTCCCCAGAAGATCTCAAAGTCCGGGTGGGTTCATAGGCCGAGATGTGGTCCACTAGGTATCTTGGGCCGGAACCGTTTAGGGCTTTATAGGCCAGTACCAACACCTTGAATTGGGCCCGGTAGCAAATCGGCAGCCAGTGGAGCTGGTGCAACAGGGGAGTTGTGTGCTCCCTGCGCTCCGCTCCTGTTAGAATCATGGCTGCCGCGCGTTGGACTAATTGCAGCTTCCAGGCCGTCTTCAGGGGCAGCCCCACGTAGAGAGCGTTGCAGTAGTCTAGGCGGGATGTGACAAGAGCGTGTACCACCGTGGCCAAGTCAGACTTCCCAAGATACGGGCGCAGCTGGCGCACGAGCCTAAGCTGTGCAAATGCTCCCCTGGTCACCGCCGAGACCTGGGGCTCCAGGCTCAGCGACGAATCCAGGGTCACACCCAAGCTGCGAACCTGTGTCTTCAGAGGGAGTGCGACCCCATCCAACACAGGCTGTAACCCTATACCCTGTTCGGCCTTGCGACTGACCAGGAGTACCTCTGTCTTGTCTGGATTCAACTTCAATTTGTTCGCCCTCATCCAGACCATCACAGCAGCCAGGCACCGGTTCAGGACCTCGACAGCCTCCTTAGTAGCGGGTGGAAAGGAGTGACAGAGTTGGACATCATCTGTGTACAGGTGACACCGTACCCCGAAACTCCGGATGATCTCACCCAGCGGCTTCATGTAGATGTTAAACAGCATGGGAGACAGGATGGAACCCTGAGGAACCCCACAAGACAACGGTTGTGGGGCTGAACAGGTGTCCCCCAGTAACACCTTCTGGGACCGACCCTCCAGAAATGACCAGAGCCACCGTAAAACAGTGCCTCCAAGACCCATTTCCGCAAGGCGCCCCAGAAGGATACCGTGGTCGACGGTATCGAAGGCCGCTGAGAGGTCCAGAAGCACCAACAGGGACACACTCCCCCTGTCGAGCTCCCGGCGCAGATCATCCACTAAGGCGACCAAGACTGTCTCAGTTCCATGCCCCGGTCTGAAACCAGACTGTGCCGGGTCCAGATAATCCGTGTCTCTAAAGAATACCTGGAGTTGTGAGGCCACCACGCTTTCCAGGACTTTGCCCAAAAAGGGAAGATTGGAAACAGGCCGAAAGTTGTCAAATTTAGTGGGGTCTAGTGATGGTTTCTTCAACAGCGGTTTTATTATAGCTTGCTTTAAGCTCGCTGGAATCTTGCCTTCCCGAAGGGAGGCGTTAACCACCACCGTTACCCACTCAGCCAATCCCCCTCTGGCCTCTTTTAGAAGCCAGGATGGGCAGGGGTCTAGGATGGACGTGGTCGGCCTCATTCCTCCCAGTATCTTGTCCACATCCTCGGGCTTCACCAATTGAAATGAATCCATCAAAATAGGACAAGCAGGTGCTCTTGTTACATCCACAGAGACTGCATTTAACATGGAATCCAGACCAGCACGGATCAAAGCGACTTTGTCTGCGAAGAACCGAGCAAAAGCTTCACAGCGAGAGGACGAGTTGTCGGGGTTCCCACCTTGGGTGGTGGGATTCAAAAGGCCTCTGACAACTCGAAACAACTCAGCCGGACGGTTCTTTGCAGACGCAATAGTGGCCGCAAAGAACGCCTTCTTTGCGGCTTTTATTGCCGCGGCGTATGTCCTCAGAAAGGACACAAACCGTGTTCGATTTGGCTCGCACGGGTCCGAACGCCACACACTCTCTAGCTCCCTCTTCCTTCGCTTCATCACTGCCAGCTCCTCAGTGAACCAAGGCACTGGTTTAGCTCGGCTACTTGAGAGGGGGCATTCCGGAGCGATCGTGTCAATTGCCCTAGTCACCTCCCGATTCCAGAGAGCAACCAGGGCGTCGACAGGGTCACCTACCGAGGCGGCGGGAAATTCCCCAAGAGCCGTCAGGAATCCATCCGGATCCATAAGCCTCCTGGGGCGGACCATCCTAATAGGTCCTCCACCTCTGCAGAGGTTAGGGGGTGCAGTGAGCCTAAATCTGACCAGGTAGTGGTCGGTCCATGGCAACGGAGAGATGGTCAACTCCTCAACACCGCCACCTTGCTCCCATCCCTGGCAGAAAACTAAGTCCAATGTATGTCCTGCACTGTGAGTGGGGCCAGTTACTTGTTGGGACAGCCCCATGGTTGCCATGGCAGACATGAAGTCCTGAGCCGCTCCAGAAAGGGCCGTCTCGGCATGGACATTGAAGTCCCCCAGCACAAGGAGCTGCTGGGACTCCAACGCCAGGCCTGAGACTACCCCCGCCAGCTCAGGCAGGGAGACTGTAGTGCAGCGAGGTGGGCGGTACACTACCAGAATCCCTATTCTGTCCCGGTCACCCACTCTCAGGTAGACGCCTTCAAAATTTGTAGACTGCGGGATGGGGCCCCTGGTCAGAGGGATGGAATCTCTATATTTATCTAGTATGCCCTGATGCTCTTGCAGAAGTCCTATTCATATACACTGGAAATCTTGGCATGAACACTTGCTCCATGGTAATGGCACTCCATGTAGTCATGCTGGCCACATGACCTAGGAGATGTCTATGGACAACGTCAGCTCTTTGGCTTAGAAACTAAGATGAGTACCAACCCCCAGAGTTGGACACGACTAAACTTAATGTCAAGTGGAAACCTTTACCTTTTGCTTTACTCTTGCTAACCCAAATAGGTATTTCTTCATATTGCAATCCTAATTTTAAATAACTAGTATGGTTATAAATGGCTTTCCTCAAATCCTCCATTTGTTTTGATTTCATCATTTCCTATTTCCTATTGCAAAGATATAACTTTTATTTTAGGATTTTGGGTTTTTTTTGTCAGGAGCAACTTGAGAAACTGCAAGTCGCTTCTTGTGTGAGAGAATTGGCCTTCTGCAAGGACGTTGCCCAGGGGACACCCAGATGTTTTGATGTTTTATCATCCTTGTGGGAGGCTTCTCTCATGTCCCTGCATGGTGAGCTGGAGCTTACAGAGGGAGCTCATCCGCACTCTCCCCAGATTTGAACCTGTGACTTGTCGGTCTTCAATCCTGCAGACACAAGGGTTTAACCCACTGCGCCACCAGGGGCTCCTTTTATTTTAGTATGACCATGCTCAGTTTACTCTGACCAATTCTTCTGCATTGTGAATAAATGCACTATTGATATTCTATGTGTCTGAGCCACAAAACTGATCAAATGGCCATAGTAGCTTCTAACAATATGAGCTGTGAAAGGTAAAATACAGCACTGATGAAACAGCATGTTTTCAAACTGAATCCTTCATTATTATTTTTTTTAAAAGAGTAAAACGAGTATTTCCTTTATTTATAATAGCAGTTTTCCCTCTCTTGCAATGTTTCAATGCATGATTTCTTTTCCACACAATGACCCTCTGCAGGTCTCTTAAAAAGGATTACTTTTAGATGGAACCAACAGTGACTCCAAACAGTGTATGCAAACATCCAGATAGCATTATCATACCAAAGTGCTTCACTGTCGCTTGCAAATTAAGTAATTCTACCCTGTAGAGGTACCAATTAGTTACAGTCAGTTAAAAGCTTGTAAAATCTAGACATGTTGGTTTATATTAGGGCACAATTGATCCAGGCAATTTCTTTTCTTTTCCTTTTTTTTTAAAAAAAACAAACATTTCCTTCTACAAGCCCATCAAAATGAGATGCGTCACTGAAACTCATGTAACTCTATGCTCCTTTTTTAATGAGATGGAAAGGTAGCTCTGCTCATTATCCCAATGCACATATGGCTGTAAATTGGCAAATGTTGCAATGTGTCTGGCTAAGAATATTGTTAATGGCTACAAAAGAGACAGGAGAGCAAAAATCCAAGGTCTGAATGGTGTGGAAGGGGAGGAATGCCCTTTCATAAACATATCTGGGAGCATCAAAAAGAACCTCCTTTCAGTCATTTCGTTTTGGCATTGCAACAAAAGAGTGCATGAAGAAATGCTATGTAAAACTACATTGTGTGCTGCCGTTATGCAATAACTGTGATAGATTCTGGGAAGAGAAGATTGCATAGAAGTTTCTAGACTGAGCTGATTGATTCAAGTGTTTTAAATTATGATTGACTGGAAGTTTTTTTTCTTTTTTAAATACACCTTTCTTTTTGGAATAACAGTGGACACTACAGCTATCAGCTAAGATGAAACAGAATGTCAAGGAGAATGTTTACTCTCTGTTATTAACCCATTTCCTCTCTCACAGTGGGATATCATCACTGTGCCTGAGCAATTAGATTCACAAATTAAGCCTATGTTTGCTTTTCTACAACCAATTGCAAAATAAAACATGCTAAATCCAGGAAATGTAGATGGAGAAAATCTTGTGGTATATGTCTTTTGCCACATAGCAAATATACTGTAGTAGTCCTTCCACATTTGTAGAGGTTGGAAGGAATTTTTTTAGCCTCTTGGAAAACACTGGTTTCACACTGCAGATCAAAATAACAACAACAATACACTTCCAAATTCAGACTGTCAGAGTTTTGGAGCACAATACTCCTGACCTCACGACTATGTATGGATTGTCGATGTTAAAATCCCAGGTGACAGCAGGATTGAAGAGAAACAACTGGAAAAGATGACATGATATGAGGGTTTAAAGATCAAACTCTGACACAAGTAAAGGTGGTCCCAGTGCCTACAAACCTTGGCCTGCACTAAAACACAATCGGCGCTGACAAAATTACCATCTGTCATCTGCGGAAGGCCACCTAACTGGGATCTGCACACATTATTTGCCAATACATCACACAGTCCTAGACACTTGGGAAGTGTACAACGTGTGATCCAATACAACAGCCAACAGAGTGATCTTGTCTGCTGTGGACACATCTTGTGTTTCAAATAATAATAACAATACACTTTATTTATATTCCACTTTATCTCCCTGGAGAGACTCAGAGCAAATTACAATACACAAACATTCAATGCATTTTACACACAGCAAACAATAGCATACAACACAAAGCTAAAGGCCTTTGCCTTTTTTCCATATCTGACATCTGGAGGCAATTCTCAAATCTGGCCATGAGGAGGTGCTCTTGTTCCATTTCTCCATGCCAAGGAGCCTGCTGTCCATAGACATCTCCAATTGTGTTGCTGGCATGTCTGCATATCTGCATGGGGCGCCCTTTTACCTTCCCCCCAAGGTGGTACCTATTGATCTAATTGCATTGTATGCTTTTGTACTGGTAGGTACTGGGCAAAATTCGGTACAGAGTCATTGCAAAATCTATTTATAGATCATTGATGCAATTACATGAAAATGTTCTGATGTCCATCCTATACATTTTGGAATGAGACACTCCCAAATGGATTAATAAAACAATCCATAGTCAGGGACACAGTGAAACAAAAAGAATGCAGATGTCCACTGCAAGGGAACTCTTACCTCTTACCTGTTAGGAAACCATTTGAGTTATCATGAATTATGAGTCGAAGACCTTTCTGATCATGCTTACCTCTCTCTTTAAGATTTGAACTTGGTGTACCAAATTTGGGAACAGTAAACTCAGAAACAGCACATGAATCAAAGATATCACAGTAGATATCTTTCATGCAATTGCAAGGAAGACTTTCAAGATGCCATTTACTAAGGATCTGGTTCGGTTGTGCCTTAGTGTCTGGAAAAATGAAGGTTGATACTTCGTATTCATTTTCAGTATGAGACTTAAAGCAACTTGCAGTGTGTGTGTGTGTGTAGCCATTAAATAAACAACCCAATTAAAACATTAAAATATAAGTATAAAACAATTAAGACCTTTTTAAAGCAAAGAGAAAAGATATGTTTTACATAATAGAATAGATTTTTTTCATGTCAGAAGTGATTTGAGAAACTGCAAGTCACTTCTGGTGTGAGAGAATTGGCCGTCTGCCAGGACGTTGCCCAGGGGGCGCCCAGATATTTTAATGTTTTAGCATCCTTGTGGGAGGCTTCTCTCATGTCCCTGCATGGGGCACTGGAACTGACAGAGGGAGCTCACCCACGTTCTCCCCGGATTTGAATCTCTGACCTGTCAGTCTTCAATCTGCCAGCACAAGGTTTTAACCCACTGCATTACTGGCAAGAATAGATAATCTTGCCTGTTCTACAGGAGCTGGACCCTATCTCTTGGTTAGTACCTCATTTTGTTCAAGTTCAGCTACTAAACTGTATTGAAATTGTTGAAGGATTTCATGGCTGGAATCACTGGGGTGTTGTGTGGTTCCAGGTTGTATAGCCCTCATCTAGCAGCATTTTCTCCTGATGTTTTCCCTGAATCTGTGGCTGGCATCTTATTGATTTGTTCCATTTCTCTCCCACTTTTCTTCTTGGCCTCTCCCCTGCAAACCTTACACACATAATTTCATCACAACAACCCTGTGAATTAGGCCAGGCAGGCCCGAGGTCATCCAATATGTTTCATGGCTTCATAAATACTTGAATATTGGCACCCCCCCTCCCCCCCACACACACATTGTAAATACTGTATTCCTATTGTGTGGCTCCATGCCATCTCCTTGGGATCCCTGCAAAATATGATTAAGTGACTGATTCTCAAGGGCTATTAGAGCCACTCTGTGCCTGAAATGCCTTAGAACAATACGAGATGGAGTTTGTTGATGGTCTTTTCAATAAGTTTTGAAATCATTATATATGACAGCTTGCTACAGCCACTACAGAAGAATGCAACAGTGAAACTAGGCTCATACAAATGTTAATGTGCCATATGCGCACAACATTTCCATTCCCTGCTTAGTGGCACAATTCAAAGCACTGTTCAGAAAGCTTTGGAGCATGCTGTTCCTAATGAAAAGATGCCAGTCTTCAGTGAAACACTTAGATGTATCTTGAAGACTAATGTGTATCGCCAGCAGCTGGAATTCAAATGGATTGCCACAATTTGCTTTTAAAAAAAACAGTAACAAAGACAAAAATCAGAAATGCAATGTAAAATCTGTGTTAGGGCACTTGAAAGAGATTTGATGTTACAATTTCCTCCATATACCTTGTCTTTTTTGAAAAGATCTATTTAGCTTGTAATTCATACTCTGGGTTATATCCATGTGATTCTAGTAGTCTTGGATCTAAATGTGAAATTTCTGATTGGATCGCAGTCAGATCTTTCAGGGAGGGCAACTGAAGCAATCACTCATGTGTCCCACACTGAGGGGAACACACCAAGTGAAGCACTCCAAGAAAAAGGTAAAGGTAAAGGTTTTCCTTTGACATTAAGTCTAGCCATGTCCTACTCTGCGGGATGGTGCTCATCTCCATTTCTACACCAAAGAGCTGGCATTGTCTGTAGACACCTCCTAGGTCATGTGGCCAGCATGACTGCATGGAGCGCCTCTACTCCAAGAAAAGGGACCTCCAAAAGTCCCAGACACTGAGACTAAAGTGCTATCCCCTCTTAAACTGGCAGTCCATATGAATTCATGGTGTCTTACTTCTGCATCTGCACAACTGGGATTGACCTTGAGAGGGGTAGAAAACAGTCCACCAAGTGCTGTATATGTTTTCCTCTCTCCAGGTAAAATTTTCATATTATATGACCACTAACCACTTCAGTCATATACTTGCTGAGTATCCCTTATCCAGGATTCTGAAATCTGAAATATTCCAAAATCCAAAACTATCCACACGAATGGCTGAGATAATGACAGATTTACTTTCTGATAGTTCAGTGTACACTGATTTTGTTTCATGCACAAGATTGATTTTAAAATTGTGTGCAAAATTACCTTAAAGTTATGTGTATAAGATGTCTATGAAATATAAATGCATTTCATGTTTAGACTTATCCCCAGTTCCAAGGTATCTCATTATGTACAGTATATGCAAGTATTCTAAAATGGGGGAGGGGGAGATCCAAAATAGGGAACACTTATGAGAGAAGCCTCCCACAGGATGGTAAAACATCTGGGCATCCCCTGGGCAACCTCCTTGCTGATGGCCAATTCACTCACACCAGAAATGACTTCCAGTTTCTTAAGTCACTCCTGATGTGAAAAAAAAGGGCAAAGGAATGTGTAATATGTGGAGAGGATAATCCAAGGAGACATGAGAAAATGTACACAGATACTATCTTGTGAGATTGGAATTAGAATCAGAAGACATATACCTGAATGTTATAATTCAAACTTATTTATTTTTGCATTAAAGTGGGCAACCTGTATCACCCCAGAAACTCTAGCCAGCATAATCAGTAGTTGGGATGCATCGTCCAATAATATCTGCAGGGCCACATATTGCTTTCCACTCAGCTTTGCTTTCCATTCAGTCTTTTAAAAAAGAATATAGGTATCCCACCTAAAGATTTCACCACAGCAGGCAGAATAGAACACCATTTTTGATGGGAAGATATTCAGCCATTCCACAAAGCAATGCATAGCCTTAATGATCTGACTATAGTGTTGTCCCACTATTACAACTGGTCAAGTATAATTACCAGCTGAATATTTGTTTACAGGAGTGGTTGATCAGAAGCACAAACACTACATGAAGCAGAGGACTGATGGCTTCTAATGACCTTTTCAGCTCTATAGTTTTGTAAAGGTTCTCAAATGAAATGCTGTTACTTAAACAAAATGCATTTTTTTCTTTTCAAATCTATCTCATACTTGCAGGCAACAACTCACACTTATGGGGGAAAAAATCAATAAGATTGTTCTAGAACAAGGACGTTGACAGTCTATATTTCATGTAATGTTTTCATACTGCACAGAATATGAATATTATCAAGGTCCTATTCTTCCTACGCTCCTATATTGGCCTCACAAGAGCAGTTCTGAATGCATTCGGTACAGCAAGGTCAATAAATATTCCACACAGTTTCCTAGCTAATGTTTATTTATAACTGACTCTGCTGGGTATATGAATGCCTGGTTATGCGCCTGCAAATTAATCAATGAGGAGGCAATCAAAATTACTCTTTAAAATTCTGGCAGGTTTTATAATATTTAGACAGCTTTTACTCTCCCTATTATGGAATACTAATTACATTTCAAAATGTTTCCACAAAACTGAATGGTTTTATTAATTTTGTCAATATAAAAATGTGCTAAATGGTATTACAGGAGACTGTCACAAAGATAAATATAACATTTTAATAGCAATGGGTGTATACCCTTCATGCTCCCCTCCTACTGATACTCCCTGTAGTAGGTCCCACTCACTAAGGGCCCTTCCACACAACCATATAATCCAGAGTATCAAGGCAGAAAATCCCACAATATCTGCTTTGAACTGGGTTATCTGAGTCCATACTGCTCTATATTCCAGTTCAAAGCAGAAAATGTGGGATTTTATTCAGCTGTATGAAAAGGGCCTTAGGCAATTGCATTTGGACTTGAAGAGTATTATATATTACCACTGCATGCATAAATTTGTACTGTAAAAGTAATGCAGTTTAACACCAGATTCCATGATTCAGTGCTAAAGATCTTGTAAAACTACAACTACTATGATTCCATTACATTGAACCATGACAGTTAACGTAGTGTCAAACTATATTCATTCTATGTGTTGTCGAAGGCTTTCATGGCTGGAATCACTCAGTTGTTGTAGGTTTTTGGGCTGTATGGCCATGTTCTAGAAGAATTCGCTCCTGACATTTCACCTGCATCTATGGCAGGCATCCTCAGAGGTTTTGAGGTCCGTTGGAAACTAGGAAAAACTTTGGTTTATATATCTATGGAAAGTTCAGGGTGGGAGAAAGGACTCTTGTCTGTTGGAGCTAGGTGTTAATGTTTCAATTGGCTACCTTGATTAGCATTTAATGGTCTGGCAGTTTTTAGGTGTCACATGTTGCTCCCTGGGGGGATCCTTTGTTGAGAGGTGATTGGCTTTTCCTGATTGTTTCTTGTCTGGAATTCTCCAGTGTTTGAGTATTGTTCTTTATTTACTTTTATAATTTTAGAGTTTTTTTTAATACAGGTAGTCAGATTTTGTACATTTTCATGGTTTTTTCCTTTCTGTTGAAATTGTCCACATGTTTATGGATTTCTGTGGCTTCTCTGTGTAGGACTGATATAAAAGATTGAGGCTTTATTTGTAAAATAAAAATCCCAAAAGCAGAACACCACTTAGATTGGAATGAGGCTTCTGTGATTAAATGCCCCAAAACAAAAAGCTGTAAGGAAATCTAGAACTTTCCTCTGGCTGAAAACCCTTTTTGAAAGCCCACTGACCACCACCAACTTAAAAGCACTGATAAGCCCTTGGCTTACTTGAGATATCTTAGGCAAGAGTGTGTTGGATTAGCCCTCAGGCTTGTGTTCTGAGGTAACACTAAAAGATGGTTCTTTAAATTATACGCTGCCACCATAGACTCTTGATTGTTGTAGGAAACTGCTTTTAAAACCTCACCCACAGAGGCACATGTGAGGCAGTTGTTGTGAACAACAAAACAATGATGTTTATTTAAGAGAAATGGAACAATTCAAGTATCAAGCTTAGCTGTTTCAAAATACTGACTTAAAAGCGTATGGTTACTTAAAACAGTTCAGACTTTTACACATGTAATACTTCTCTCTCCCTCCTCAGATTACTGACAGGATGGCTTCTCTGACAGTAATTTTTAAACTCCTCCACACAGACAGTCCTTGTCTTTTGGGATCTGTCTCTCCACTCCCCAGTTATCCTTCCCAAATAGCTGTAATCTACTCACTAGCTATCTCTGCTAGCCAACTGACCAATCTCAGGCCTCTCTCTCTCTAATCCTCTTCACCACTCCAAACTCCTAACACCTTCTCCCCTTGACATCCAGGTTCAATCTCCCTGACAGGGTTTCAAAACCTTCCCTTAAAGTCATTTTTTTCTTTTGCCAAGTTAGACTCCACCCACTCTCACTCCGCCAATTACAGTCCTCCCTCATTTCCCTCCAAAGCTGCTCTTTCTAAACACACCTCCTTCAGGAAATGAGTAACTAAAATGGATTTCCCCCAGCATCCTTTCCAAAATGGCTGCTGAACTTCCTGGGCCTACTTTTCTAGGCTTTTCCTAGCCTAACAGTAGGGAATTCACTACACCTGACATAGTAGTTGTTAGAGTAATCCAGCATTTCTGTGTTTTCAAATAATATGCTATGTCCAGGTTGGTTCATTAGGTGTTCTGCTATAGCTGACTTCTCTGGTTGAAGTAGTCTGCAGTGCTTTTCATGTTCCTTGATTCATGTTTGGGCACTGCGTTTGGTGGTCCCTATGTAGTCTTGCCCACAGCTGCATGATAAATGTATTTGTTCTACAGTGTAGATGGACCCCTATGATATATGCTTCCCTTGTAGGTAGGTCATTGTAGGTAAATTTTGCTAGAACACCTCAGTTTAACAAGTCCTTGACAGGCAAGCTTCTTTTCCAAAAAAAATTAAAATGTCTCTATAGCCCCATGGTTTTTCCACTCATCTTTGGTCTAACTGTAAGACTTTTTAGCAGACCTGGCATTCAGAGGATGGTGAAGGAGGGCTAGAGATACAGTGCCAGCTTGCAACAGTGTGCCTGGAGTCAATAATGCGAGAAAAAGTATGAGCTGTGAAAGAACAGGATTCTACTGTGGCTAATCCTACAGCAGCTGTGTGCCTGTGTACAGGATGTAAGGTAAACAGTAATAGTCGCTGTTTTTATTGTGTTCTGATCCCAAAAATTACATTGAGCAGTTTTTGTTTTCACTTTGAATTCTAAATATGTTTAAATGTAGAATTATTTGTTTTTAACTTAATAAATTAAACATTAATTGAGGCTTTTTTTGCTTTGTTTTTTCAAGTGAGTGTAAGAGAAATAGCTAAGAGTCCTAAACAATGGCCAAGTACTTATGATTTACACCACTCTTTGCAAGGATCAAATATTATTTAGTGCCTTTCATACTTTCCACACCACACAATCCTTGCTCCTTTATTTTCTGCCACAGCAGGATGGAACTGGAGAAGAGGATAGGGTTACACAAGCCATTTCCAGACAATGAAAGCCAAACCTATCTACTTTCCCTGTAGAAGCTGAGACTGTACCTTAGACTCAGCACTTGGAAATGATACTTTTTCAAATTTTGACTTCCAGGCCCCTCCAGCAAGGTTAAGTTCAGAAAATTGGCATCCTATGCCAAGCAGAGACAGTGGATGTGTTGCCTTTCAGGAAGGAGAGCACCATAACTGTAGGACTGATATAACTGTATTAATATATAATCAGCACAGCTGACCTAATTAGCTCCATGTTTTCCCTTTAAAGCACATCAAGTCTCCTTCTTTTTGCTTCTGCTTTAATCAGAAAGATGCAATATCTCTGGCACTTGCTCTTCAGGGTCTACATGCAATGGTCCAGGTTCTGCTCCAAAGTAGAGTTGCCAACCAATTCTGACTTTGGTTAGAGCCTGTTCTCTCCACTTCCCATCCTTCATCAGAGGAGCTCTCGTCTCCATGTAGGGCCTGGCAGGTACTATTGTGGCAATCCCCATCCTGCATGCATGATCACTATGTTTACAATGAAACTCTAAATGCCTTATGAGGCAAGTACATCTTTTTCCCCAACTACATTACAAAAATTTCAGTCAAGTCACAAGCACCTGCTTCTCTGTTTAACTCAACTAATCAATTTCTCAGATCTACTTGTTTACTCTTTATCATGTGCCACTGAACTTTCTTGCTTGCTCAAACTAAATTGTCTCCTCTATTATCATTAAAATGTGCATGAGATTCATAAGGAGAAGTAAGTTCGGAAATATCACATTGGGAATTCAGCAAATACTCCAAAGACAACATGAGATAAAGGAATTAAATTACCCAGAAGAAATATGCAGCCAAAAGATTAAAAAGAAAACAAGCTTCTTTACATTTGAAAGAATCTCAAGTATGATTGTCTGTCCAATTGTACATTATCAAACCATTCATTTGACTGAAGGAAGCATTGTGAGTTAAAGCCTAAAATATTCTCCATTGCCTTTTATTTTACAGTGTATCCTACAAAGAGTAATAACTTATGCTATATGTACTCTTATCATTCAAATAAGACCTGCCTCACAGGATTAAATGAACAACATGCATGTTACTTGCCAATTAAATAATTAATGCTGACCTGACCATTATAACATGCTGCTTTTTTGTACTTACAATGGCGCTATTATACTGTTTGCTAATAGATTCTCTGTGTGTATGTGGGTGAGTAGGTGTACACCTTCCATTCACCTACCAATTTCATAGAGTTTTTTTTTATAGCAAAGAATATATTGAGGTGGTTTTGCAAGTTCCTTTCTGTCAAACATAGGCCCTTTGTACACAGCTGTATAAAATTCACATTGAATATGGCAGTGTAGACTAAGATAACCAAGATATTATGGATTATCTGCCTTGATATTCTGGGTTATATGGCTGCGTGGAAGGGCCCATAGCCTACAGCACCTGGTATTCATTGGCAGTCACCAGGATTTACCCTGCTTACCTTCCAAGACCAGATAGGAACTGGTGCCTTTAGGGTAGGTTGATGCTAGGTTCTTTACTGGTTGGTAATAATCAAGGCTGATTGATACAGTTGAACGTCTTTGTAATGACACCATGGATCTGTTTTTGCTGGCCCTGATGACGTCAGGTGCATTAACCCATTGGGTATGATGCCAGGCATCTGGGGTCAAAGCTAGAGGGTTTAAATGCTTCAGCCCATTCTCTATGGGCCCTTCCATGCAGCCATATAACTCAGAATATCAAGACAGATAATTCACAATATCTGCTTTGAACTGGATTATCTGAGTCCACACTGCCATATAATCCAGTTCAACATGGATTTTATACAGTTGTGTAGAAAGGGCCTATCTTCCAAGGAAGTATGAATATTACTGGTCACTTTGGGAGACAGCAGGAACTTTGGCCTGGATTTTTTGTTTACCTCACACTACATCTGGGCGCAGGCCTGTAGCGAGGGGGTGGTTTTAGGGGTTCAACCCCCCCCTGAAATGTTTCAGATTTTTTTAAAAAACTGGTTTACTCATGAATTTTAACTGGTTAACCAAATCCCCATGCTGCTAAGTCTATGAGATGCAAAAAATTAAGAGTCCCTCCAGAACTGTAAGCACTATCTCAAGCAAATATTGACAATTTATTCACACTGTCATTACTTGCAGCCTTAACCGATGTAGTGAAGCAACCAAGTTGCGGCGGGGGGGGGGGGGTGTTGAATGCTCTCATTAAGGAGGCCAGACTTGGTGGAGGTGGTTGACAGGGGCGGAGCTGCAGGCTATTGAAGGCTGCTCTGCCCACTGCTGTGCTCTTTGCTTCAGTGTGAGCTAGGAGGCAGGTTTCAACCCCCCCCCCCGAAATTTTCAACCCTCCCCAAAATGTTCACCCCCCCACCCCCGAAATTGTCAACCCTCCCCGAAATTTTTTTCTGGCTACGGCCCTGGGGCGATTGTGACAATTGGCTTGGGGTGGTGCCTTTAAATCATGTGGCATGCAGTGAGTGTGAATTTAAGAATTATTGTGAACATATTGGCACTCTTTTAGTGAATAAATGGTTCCTTAGGTCCTGAGATTGCGAGAGAGTGGAAGGCAACTACCCTTGGCGTTAACCTAGGAGGTTTTGCCCTCATCTAAGTCCTTCTATTTGGGGTTAGGGCTCCTCGAGTCTACCTTCCAGTAGATGTCCAGATGAGGTCATTCTAGGAGTATGTTGTTGTTGTTGTTGTTCATTCGTTCAGTCGTCTCCGACTCTTCGTGACCTCATGGACCAGCCCACGCCAGAGCTCCCTGTCGGCCGTTACCACCCCCAGCTCCCTCAAGGTCAGTCCAGTCACTTCAAGGATGCCATCCATCCATCTTGCCCTTGGTCGGCCCCTCTTCCTTTTGCCTTCCACTTTCCCCAGCATAATTGTCTTCTCTAGGCTTTCCTGTCTCCTCATGATGTGGCCAAAGTACTTCAACTTTGTCTCTAGTATCTTTCCCTCCAGTGAGCAGTCGGGCTTTATTTCCTGGAGGATGGACTGGTTGGATCTTCTCGCAGTCCAAGGCACTCTCAGCACTTTCCTCCAGCACCACAGCTCAAAAGCATCAATCTTCCTTCGCTCAGCCTTCCCTAAGGTCCAGCTCTCACATCCGTAGGTTACTACAGGGAATACCATGGCTTTGACTAGGCGGATCTTTGTTGCCAGTCTGATGTCTCTACTCTTTACTATTTTATCGAGACTGGACATTGCTCTCCTCCCAAGAAGTAAGCGAGGAGTATGTTAGTATTAGTATTTTCCATTTACCTTTTTCTAACTCTGCTTAAGATCTATTCTTTCTTCTAGCTGAACCTAACTGTTGGGATTATTGTTGTTTAAATGTATTTGGCAAACATAGCTGTGCATTTGAAAAGCAGCATTACCTCCCTCCCTATACTGTAGTGTTTTGGTACCCAGTCAATGTGTACGTTGGGTTTCAAATATTTGTAATTAAGTAATATGATTGATACATATTCTGACTGCATGGCATCTTTGCACAGATTGTTCATTAGATGCCTTATGAACAGAACTCTCTTGATGGCATAATTTGTCCTTTTCAAAAAATAATTTGGAGAACAGTTATGTCATAATTATTCATTGTTCTAATTTAGCATTTCTTAAACTTCTAAATAAATGACGAAATGCTATACAGTTCATATGTGGCTTCCACAATGGAAACATGTAGTCTACTTTCATTTATGTCATCAATCAAATAAAAGATATAGGGCCAAAACACATGATCCAGGTCTACTCCTTATACAAATAAAACAGATTTAAGCTAGTCAACTGTTTGGTATCACATTAATGGCCATTTCTCAATGCTGTGGAATCTCAGAGGTTTTAGTTTGATGAGGCAACAACTCTCTTTGGCAAAGAAGGCTACACACTGTAAAACTACAGCTCCCATGATTCCAGGGTATTAAGTCATAGGAGTTAAAGTGGTGTCAAACTGCATTGATTCTACAATGTAGATGCACCCATTGATTACATCTCATCTATTGAACCTATGAACTCCTTACATTCTTCAACTTGTTTCACGCATAATTATACGTATGTCACGGGAACACACAGTAGAGGCGTACCTTGCCAGTTAAATCACATCTAGAGACTATTACCACAAAAGTCTCAAAAGAACCAAGTGTGTTGTGTATTTATATGCATGTGTAGTGTTGAACACCAAATACATAAACCATAGATAGAAAGTCATTAAATATATCTCCAAATATTCAAAGAAAGAAATACATTTTGTAATAAAAAGGGTTATTAACAAAGATCGAGAACATTTTATGTTTCTTGGCAGCAACTGCAAATGTTAGTAGCTCACATAATTCTACTGATTTCTGTGTGACAACTGGCATGTACCAAAACTGGGGACACCATTTCATCCTAAAAGCAATGTTTGTTACTAATAGTAAAACTACATGAAGTTATATTTTTGGACTATTCTAAATTTAAATTCCTACCTTTTGGATTACTGTGACTTTTCTCAGTGGTTTCTACCCCCCCCCCTTTTTTTTTTGTAATCATCAACAGGCAGGTCTAAGCAAGAAGTTGTTGATCCAAGGCCCCTTCTACACTGCCATATAAATGCAGTTTGAAGCTGCTTATATGGTCAGTGTAGACCAGGTATGGGTAAACCCATGCCCGGGGGCCGGATGCGGCCCCTTGGGCTCTTTTATCAGACCCTCCTCTCTCTCACCATCACATCCTTTCTTCCTTCTCTTTTTTTTCCTCCTTACATCCCTCCCTCCCTTCCACCCTTTTGTCCTTCCTTTTTTCCTCCCTTCTTCCCCCTCTCTTGCTCTTTCCTTCCTTTCCTTTTGTCTTTCCTTCCTCCTCTCTTTCCTCCCTCCCTTCTCTCCCTCCCTCCATTTCTTTCCACCTATCCTTCCTTTCATCCTTCTCTTTCACCCTTTTCACTCTTCCTTGCTTCCTTCTTTTCTCCCTCCTTCCCCCTCTCTCTTTCTCCTTTCTGCTTTCCTTCCTTCCTTCTCTTTTGTCTACCCTTCCTTCTCTCTTTCCTCCCTCCTTCCATCCCTCCCTTCCCTTTTATCATTCTCTCCACCCCTCCCTCTCTCCCTTCTTTTTTTCCTTCCTTTTTTTCTCCTGGAGGATGTTTAGCTGGGAGAAGAGAAGGTAGAGAGGGAACATGAAAACCATGTTTCAAGATTTCAAATGATATCCCATTGTGTAGGAGGAGGGGGATAACTGACTTTTCCGCTGCCCTAGAGATCAGGGCACAAGGGAGCAATGGTTTCAAATGGCAGGGAAAGAATTTCAACTGAAAAGATTAGGAAGAACTTCCTGGAGAGTGGCATAGGCTGCTTCAGAGTATAGCGGCTGTCTATTGGGAGTGCTTTGATTGTATCTCCATGAATTGCAGGGTGCTGGATTGGATGACCCTTGGGGGGGGGGGGGGTTCTTCCAGTGCTAGGATTCTAAGATTTAATGTCAAGAGTAGGCAATCTGGGGCCTAATGGATACACTTTTTCTCTCCTGTCCAACATCTCATCCTGACCAAGGCCAACCCTTTTGGGATCCAAACATGAGGGGACTTGTGGAGAAGCCCCTCCCTCCCAGCCCGCGCACCCTGCTCTAGCCCTCCATGTGGCCCCCAAGTTAGAAAATTTGCCCGTGCCTGCTGTAGACTCATATCATGCAGTTAAGATAGGGCCCAGAACTAATTAAATCAGTGACAGGAAAGATGTCAAGGCTTGGGTAGAAAATTTGTTGTTTGCTGTTGTAGTTGAACCCTTTTCATGGGTGTCCTCAAAGCACCAGATTCGAGTGGGTATGAATTTTTTTTCTGGTGTAGAGAACCAGAAAAAAAGTTTTTAAAACATTCCTCATGTCACTCATTGGAAACCTTGTTTTCTCAAAACTCAAATGAAGTGAAGGAACACATGTCATTTATCTGTGTGATGCTACCCAGATTCCACTTTCTCACATTCCTTTATGGGTTAAATCAGGAGTGGGAATTGTATTTCCTTCCAGCTATTTCAGGACTTTAACAACCAGCATGTTGGACTGTTTGTTCTAATAGTCAAGGCAGTTTGGTTCTGCAGACCAACAACAAGGGTGACATAATTCTTGTCCCAGTCAAACTGCATTATATTGCAATATGGATACTGCCTAAGTGTACTCTTATTAATTTCAATGGTCTACTCTCATGATGATGAACCTATGACACGCGTGTCAGCACTAACATGCATAGCCATTTTTATGACATGCGGTCGCGTGCAGCTGCATAAAAAGAAGCATAGGGCCACATGCCGAGAAGGATGTTTCATCCTTGGCTCCTGCACGGCCAGGTACAGTAGCCGAGGATGAAGCATTTGCTGTAGTGTAGTGTAGACACTCTGTGCCAGAGGTCTGTAGGCCAAAACAATAGAACTCCCGCACAGAGCATCTAGTTCTGGGACTTCCGGTTAGGCCGTTAGGGGATCTTTAACCTCACTTCCAGCCGGCAGAGCAAAGAGCAGCGGAATGCCAAGGGGGATGCATGTCTGGGGGCCCTGTGATCGCCATTAACCAGAACCACATAACCACAGCAACCATCATCCAATTTACTGTTCTGGGATGTCATGGATTTCTAATTGAACATAATTATTGAGATAAGTGAGATAAGATTGACAGATGAAGTTAACGCTTAATTGGACGTGAAGTGTACAAAATACCAACCTTCAATTGAAGATTTAGCCAATGAAATTCAGCAACAAAAATCACTAATAGGCATGTTAGTTAAAGAATTTCCCCTCCCCCTCATTTATCTTAGTTCACGATACCCCACACAAGTTAAATAATATCAAGACTAAAAAAAAGAAACCGACGGATGAACAAAGAAGTCACTGAGCAGGTAAGTTAAATAATTAGTTTATTACAGTTATATATTACAATTATACATTTTTGTTATTTAAACTATAAATATCGTAAAATTATGATTTTTTCTTGAAGTGACACCACACCTGAGTTATGCTCAGTTTTTTAGTGAATTTTGACACACCAAGCTCAAAAGGTTGCCCATCACTGATCTACTCTAACTAATAATCGCTTTGTATTTAGCCCTACATCATTAAATCTGAACATGCATTTTCTACAACATTTTTTTTAAAAAATCTAGCTTTTTACATAGAAAGCAGAATGCAGAAATAGCAGAAAAATAAGCAGGGATCTCATAATACTGCAACCAAGAGGAGCTTCTATCTTTTGTTTCTGTTCAAATAATAAACTTGGTTGAAGGTGTCCTTGTAATACAACCATGGTCAAACTCAAGTACCTTTTTAAGATTGCTGTAGTTTTCTATTACCATCAATCAATGCAACACATACTAATTAAGTACTTCGTTATGCTCTTGCATGATTTATTAGGTTTTCCCCCATTAATGTGTTTGATCAGAAATGTAATTAAACAATGAACAGTGGCAGCAACACATACTTTCCATCAATTATTAAAAGAAGGGTTCCTAGAATAAAAATGGGATAATTAAAATTAACACTGTCATGAGTTTTCACTTGACGTCAAATTATTTGAACCTCTAGTAGTGCTAATCCTCTGCTTTACCATAAATAAACTGCACAAGACAGCATTAAAATGAACTAGGGTATGTTCGTTCGCAGTACTGACACTTGCAATAATTTAATAGACAGTAGAAAAGAAAAATTTTTAGAACACAAATGCAGGACCTTCTGTTTTAAAAGGCATATATATCCCCTCTTCAAGGAATTCAAACCCATGCTCTAGACTATGGCATTAAAGGTCAGTAAATACACATGATATCAGTAACTTAAAGTCACTGCATTATGCCTTTTCAACTGATTGATTTCACAAGCGGAAAATCTATGTATAGAGCACACATTGTTTAGTTATATATTCTTTTGATGTACGGAGCATTACAATTGTAAATTCTGTACTTATAGTATTTCATTCAATATAAGTTTATATTTTATGCCAGTTTATTGACCATTTACCAGTACATATTGTTGTACTTGTGGGTATATATTATTTTGATGATAATTAAAGTGACATCACAGTAAAACAAGTGCATTTATAATTGAGGGAGATTTGTAAAAGAAATTGTTATCACATATTTGCTAAAGGAATATTCGTTATTACCTGGACGCCTGAATGCATTGTCAATCTGCATTCATCCTTCATTTTCAGCTGATTCTATGATTGTGCAATTCTCTGTACAACAAATGGGTAAAATTATTATTAGGTAATCGGAGCACAAGAACTCATGAAATCAGTCTTGGCTCCTACACATTCTGGAATAGGTATTCACATGATGGAAGTTGTTCTCGTTCAGTGATAATAAGTAGCCCTACTATTTGAAGAGACATTGGATTAGCATAGACATGAGTGACTCGAGTGGAAAATCAATTTTAGGTAGAAGGTATTATACTCTCAGAACAATGTAACAGAAATGGTAGGCATCTTATACTAAAGCAAACAAATAACACTTCCAGTATACAACCATTCTTTTTCTTCTCAGCTGCCTCTTAGGGATCAAACTATGAGCTACATTAAAAGTATGTAACACAGAACTGGCCAGAGATACTTCCACCACAACAGGACCATTCAGTAATTTAATCCAGGGCTTCCTTCACATGTACCACACAGATCCTTATGTTCCACGGATACACACAAGAAAGTGATTTTTTCATGTGAAAGTAATTGTGCAACATACTTCCACTGCAACTGTGACAGAGATTGGAACCACCTGTGCTCCATAACCTTGTCCCTCCTGGCTTATCAAACTTATAAGTGGGGGACTGGCTGAGTGGTTTACAAGGATCATCAATGCCTTGTTGGAACAGAGACAAATTCCACATAGACAGGAAAAAAGCAATTGTACAACCAATTCTAAATAAGCCATCCCTGGACTCCTCCACAGTAAACAACTATTGGCCATTTCATATCTCCCTCTTTTGGGCAAGGTTCTGGAATGCGTGGTGGCTTCTCAGCTCCAGGGATTCTTGGATGACACCGATTATCTTGATCCCTTGCAGTCTGGTTTTAGGCCTGGTCACGAAACGGACACAGCTTTGGTTGCCTAAGTGGATGGCCTCCACAGACAACTTGATATGGGGAGTGTATCCTTGTTGGTTGTCTTGGACATCTCAGCACCTTTTGATACCATCTACCATGGTATCGTTCTGTGTCAGCTCTCTGGAATGGGTCTTGGGGGCACTGCGTTGCAGTGGCTCTACTCCTTCCTGGAGTATCAGACCCAGATGGTGGTGCTGGGGGACACCGGTTCAGACCCCTTGCCATTGTCCTGTGGGGTCCCACTAGGTTCTATTTTCTCTCCCATGTTTTTCAACATTTACATGAAATTGCTGGGAGAGGTCATCTGGAGTTCTGGAGCTGGGTGGCATCTCTATGCAGGTGAACACACAAATCTACTACTCTTTTCCACCTCACTCCAAGGTAGCCCCCTGAATCCTGGACCAGTACCTGGCAGCTGTGATGGACTGAATAAGTCCCAACAAGCTGAGGCTTAATCCAGACAAGACAGAGGTTGTCCTGGTCAGGTGCGAGGCCAATCGGGGTATAGGATGGCAACCTGTGATTGGCGGGGTTATACTTCACCTGAGGACACAGGTCTGCAGTCGTGGGGTCCTCCTGAATTCATTGGTGACACTTGAAGTTCAGGTATCAGTGGTGGCCAAGAGTGCCTTCACACAGTTACAGCTTGTGTGCCAGCTGTGACTATACCTCAAGAAGCCTGACTATGCCACGGTGGTCCATGCCTTAGTTACATTCGGAATGGGCTGCTGTAATGCACTCTATGTGGGGCTGCCTTTGAAGATGGCTTGGAAACTGCAATTAGTGCAAAGGTCAGCTGCCAGATTATTAACTATAGGGAGCATACCATGCCCCTATTGAAGTGGCACCCCTGACACCCGACAAATTTTTGGGCCCGATTTAAAGTGCAGATTATTATCTATAAAGCCCTTTACGCTTTGAGTCTAACCTATCTTCGAGACCGGATCTCCTTCTATGAACCGTTGCGGGCCTTGAGATCTGCAGGGGGAGGCCCTTCACTCAGTCCCACCATCATCACAGGTACGGTTGGTGGGGATGAGAGAGAGGTCCTTCTCGGTGGTGACTCCCCAGCTCTGGAATGGCTTCCCTAGAGAGATTAGATTAGCCCCTAATCTACAAACATTCAGTTCAAACCTAAAAACATGGGCCTTTGGCCTGGAGTAATTTGCTATGGTCATGTGATGACATCGACCATTATTATTTGGCACTTTAGTTCATGCTTGAGGAAACCCAATGACCCATTGGAAAGTTGTTTTTATTTGTTGATGATAATTATGACAACTCAGTGTGGGTTATGACCTATAAAGTGCTATAGTGGTTAGGCTATCTGACAGCTCACATCTTACCATAAGACCTTATGCAGCCACAGAGATATTGAGGAGAATCTATGTATTAGTGTAATAGTTTCCAAACTTTGGTCCTCCAGTTGTTTTGAACTCAACTCCAAGAGCCCTAGCCAACTTGTCCAATGGCCAGGAATTCTGGGAGTTGAAGTCAAAACTCCTAAGGAATCAAAGTTTGGGAACCACTGCCTCAGGGCGCTTCCAGACAGAGCTTAAACCTACTGATAGAGAACAGGTATGGAAATTACTGCCATGTTAAAAGAAAATATCTTAACCGGCAAGGTTATGGATCCAAAGGATGGATAGAAATAACATCTTGAAGTCCACAGCCAACTAGTCCCAAACACTTTCTCTTTTCCTCTGGAAAAAACACTCTCCATTTTAAAACACTTACAAGCATGTATAGCAGTCACATGAGCAATATAGCAAAAGGTTTCTCAAGCATGAAAGTAAAAGCAAAAATATCTTTAAAGATGCTGTAGCATTGAAAAATGTGCCTATGCAGCCTCTTCCCTTAAATTATCCTTTTTATGTTCATTTTGTGACTTCAGCAGACCAGGCAGGCTATTATGGCTCCAGGTGAATTATGGGGCAGACGAGAGGAATGCCTTTCAAACAATGATTAGAGAAAAACATCACTAACAAGCACTGGCAGAAAAGAGATAAAAAGGACAACCTCAGAACAGATGTAGTAGAAACTGAACCTGGATATATTTTTTTAGATTTAGACAGGAATAGAAGCAGCTGCTATATTTCTGGTTCTGAGTTATGGTAGTGATTGTGTTTGCAGTTAGATGCATTGCTTTCTGTTACAATATCTTGGATGCTTAGACAATGGCATGGCTAGGGCTTCTCATAGCCATGACAGCTCCTTGACCAAACTGGAATCACTCTGGATACTCTCAAAATGGAAAGGATGAAACAAAATATTACAGAAGGCCCTCCATTTTCATGGGGTTAAGCAGGCAGGCACCCACAAAAGTGTGAAAACAAAGAAAAAAACCTGCATTTTAAAACCTGTCGGGGAATGTTTGTTTAGTGCCACTCCAAGTTAAGTATACAATTGTATGGAGGAGCTATTAATGCCTAGACAAATGTTATTTCTAGGAATCACCAAGTTTTCTAGCATGACTCTATAGTTAAATTCAGTCATAGTTGATTATAGAATTGTGTGGAAAAACCTAGAGATTTCTAGAAAGAACATACTATTCAATTCTGCAAATAATACTATGTAACAAAATTTTACAAAAAAAAATGTTCCTGGTTTGAAAGTGTTATTTCCTGTTTAATTGTGCAGTACTTACTTTGAAAGTAGTTATCATGCTCCAGAAACTTCATTTTTGTGGCTGCCACAAATAACATTGATTTGGTTAAGACTCTATAGACTTCATCACATGAACAAATTTATCTGTCATATGATGCTTTCAGCACAGTTTAGGGATAGTGCCCACTGGATCCCATCAAGTGACGTGCAGCTACTTCCAATGGGACGCTGTCCCTGAACTGTGCTTAAAACGTCATATGAGGGAACAAGAAGAACACAGGATGCGTCCCATGTTCTCATTGCCAGCAACAAGGTGAGTGCAGGAGGAAGCCTGGCAGTGGCGCTTTCTTCGTGTGATGAGAAAGGCGGTGCTGCGGGTGCTACAGGGCATGTGGTGACAGATTCTCCTGCTGCATTTTACCATCATCTACTGGTTTAAACTCATGCAGAAACAGAGAGGCTGCTCAACCAGAAGAATGTGGAATTATTTGCTTGCTTATAATGACCATATTAGTCAGCAGGAAAATGGAGAATTTATACATATCAGACCAACCTTATTCTTCAGTTCCACAAATCTTTTTGTCTAATTTTACCTTGAAACTGTCATTATAGAAACTGGTGGTATTACTGCACTAGTAGTTGCAATATTACAGCATGGCAGGCTATCACTGGTATAATATATATTAGATCAGACTAAAGGCTAGAGTTTTCTCCCACAGTGGCAAATTAGATGCAGATTGAATTCTTAGAAGCCAGACATGAATGGAATGGCATCCTTTTCATTATAGATTCCAAATACCTTAGAGAGCCATTGGCAGAGATTTTGGAGATAGTCATTAGCAGAGATCCCAAAGAATCTCTTTAGCTTGTTATCTCTCTCAGTATCATGATTCTGGACCAGCCAATCAAAGATTATCTGAATCAGAGTCATGATGCTGAGGGCAGCTAAAGACAGAACTTTAATTCATGCTCAATCAGGTTTTAAACACTCAATTGTGCGCAGATAAAGTCCACACATGCCCCAGAAAGCTTGTTCTTTTCTGGGGAGAGGTGTCCAGATGCCCTCCTGGAGCTTCCAGCAGGGTACCCAGACACCAACAAAAAAGACCCTCAGAAAAGCCTTAAAAAGTAAAAAATTACTTGGTTAGCCGGCATTTCTCTGCTGTTGGCCCTCTCCTGGCACAGGAGAAAAGGGGCCAGGAGCAATTTTCCTCCTCCACCCTTCTCTTGGCGCATCGTTTCTAAACACCAGTAGAGGTTTGGCATCAGGGAAATGCTAGCGGGGTAAGTTTTACTTTTAAAGGCTTTTCTGGAGGGTTTGTGGAGGACGTTAAAGGCCTCTTGGATATTCTGGGCTGAGTCAGTCCAGAAACCCTGAGAGGGCTGTCTGGACTGCTCCCTCCCTGAAAAGTCCAGGACTTCTGAGGGGGTGGTCAAGACACTCGCTATACTCAATTAGACCTGAGTCTTCCAGGAAGACTTGGGTCTAACCCTATATCAAATTAACTTGCCACAAAGCAGAGTTTTCCTGCTTTGTGGCATATTAATGCATTTTTCCTAAGGTGTCGTTTGGATGCCCCATGTAAAAATCCAGGAGGCTGTGCATTTTCCACCCGATGTGAATGCGCTCAGAGAGAGATACAAAGCTACAGGCTTTTGATGTCAACCGTAATATCCTTCTGGTACTCCTGGGGGAGTTGGGAATTGGAGGCATTGTGCTGCAGTTGTTCTGGTTATACCTCTCAGGCAGGTTTCATCCAGCAAGACTGACTAGCAACCATCACCCAGAGGACCTTTTCATTGGCTGCCCCAGAACTGTGGAATGATCTACCAGAAGAATGATCTACCAATCTAAACTATAGTTTCCAGAATCTCTGACCCTTGGATGTAGATGTAGATTTAGAAAATGAAGATTTAGTTCAATAATAATCTAGTCCAGTGCTTCTTAAATTGTATGATGTAAGTCCGGCATCCTCAAACTGTAGCCCTTCAGCTGTTTGGGCCCCCAACTCTCAGAAGCCCTAACCAGCTTGTTCAATGATCAAGAATTCTGGGAGCTGGAGGCCCTAATAAAGGAGGACTGCAGTTTGAGGATGCCTGATGTGAGGAATTGACATGGTTTCTCCCCATCCCCCCTCAGTATGATGGAAATAGGTAGCATATTTGTGCTCACTGACTACAATAATATTGATCAATCTTGCAGAGAAGTTGTACACAGGCAGCTAATAGTACATGGACCAGACTGGTCCATGGTCCACCACTTTGACTACTGCTTATCCAGGCTTCTTTGGTCTAACCTAAGAAGCTTACAAATAATGACTTGTTTGTATTTAGCTATATACTGCCTCTGAATGTAATGGAAAGGAACCATCACAGCCAATTACTACTTAGAGATTTGCCTTCCATGAATGTGTATAATCTTCAAAGTCATACAGGCTAATGGCCATTATTACTGCCAGCTTTTGCAGAGTTTTTTCTAATCATAAAATGTAAACTCTCATTAGAAAGATAGTGCCTTGAAGTCAATCTAGACTTGGGATCTTCTGTAAGTATCAATTTAAAATATTGTGTAAACTACTAATCTAAGATCACATAATATATTCAGACGAAGACTTTTAAATTCAGATTATTTTGTTCATTATAACACTTCTTCCAAAGACTTATTAACTAGGAAAAATTCACAGCAGAATAGAATGAAATAAGTCAAAGAAAGTAGCCACAGCCTAACATATCTCACAAGCAACAGACCAACATCTAAAGAAGTGGTTGAAGTTTTTCTAAGCAGTATTTTAAAACATTATTTAACACTTCTGATAATGTTGATGTCAAAAACAACAAATTGAGCAAACATTTTGACAACTACATTCCTTGGTTGCTGAAGATGAAACTGAGCTGTATCTAGAATGGCAGATTCAAACACTCTATTTAAAACATTATTTGATGGCATGATGGTACTATCCTTTAGGCTGAAACCATGTGATGCTAGGGTCTTCAGTCTATGAATATAAAAATACTCCCTTTTGTCCAAAATGTCTGAAGGAATTGGCACCTCAATACCAACAGGAACAAATTAGAGGAGCTATAATATTCTGTATTAAAATGTCTGGCCACTGCTTGTTCCTGGGTAGGATTACAGCCCTATGGTTCTTGAAGTGTATACATAGGTTTGTGTTTGTTTTCCTTGTGTACTAGAAAACAGTCCCTTTGGGGAGATAGAGCAGTATGTAAATCAAGTTCTTCTTCTTATTATTATCATCATCATCATCATCATCATCATCATCATTATTATTGAAGATAGAATCATAGGGTTGAAAGAGACCACAAGGACCATGCAGGAAAATGCAGTCAAAGCCCTCCTCGATAAATGGCCATGGCCATGCTCTGCTTAGAAACCTCCAGAGATGGTGTCTTCTCTGTCTGCATTCACTAACATAACTAAAGATGGATCTACATTGCCCTATGTCCCAGGATCTGATCCCAGATCATCACTTTGAACTAGATTAAAGTCTACACTGCCAGATAATCTAGGATAAGCAGATAATCTGGGATCACATCCTGGGATCAAATCCCAGGATATATAGCGGTGTAGATCCAGCTATCACTTTCTATCTCTTCTGTAATTCAAGGATTCAACCAACAATGTCTTTAAAATATTTGGGAGAAGTCCAAATAGCAAACTAGCTCCTCTCCTCCTCCTATTTATATCCCATTTTCCTCTCTTAAAAGAGACTAAAATGATGTTGATTTCATCATTTTATGTAAGAGGTGACATTTTCTGACAGCATTATATAAAAGAGACTCAAACATCTACTGATTTTGGAATTCAGGGGGGTCTTGGAACCAAACCATAGAGAACACTGAGGGCCCACTATACACACAACAGCAAATCCATAACTATCTTCATTGAACATACCAATTGGTGCCAGCTAGTGCTGATAGGATTATTATGACTTAATAAACTCATTAATAGAAAGAGAGTACTAAAACATACAATTTTGCTACTTTAAAGGTAATTTTATAAATGAAGCTTGATGAAAGGTAGAGAAGAATTGAAATTTTCAGATCTACCTGGGCAATTTATTAAAACTGCTGTAATGTATGAATATGGCTTTCCCTCTAGAATAGACAATACAGCAAAATATGATTTTTCAGTTTCAAACTTACCTGATTGACAAGAGCAGATGTATTGGGCATAGGTGATATATTCACTTTTTTCCTTCTAAAAGACCTAACATGTATTTTCAGCTACCTAGCAACGGGGAATTGTAGTAATCTTTAAGCCATAGAGATCTCTAAGTACTCTAAAGTCTTCACCTCATTCTAATCCTTTACAAAGGTAAGGCTCAATGGTATTTAGGCATCTCTAGGGTATAAAGATAATCGGTAAGGACAACTTTTTTACTTTGTTACAGCTGCTGGGTAGCTCAAGATCTGTGCTCTATCTCATGAAGAATGACATCCCAGATCAATTACATAGTGTAAAGCTGAGAAGGGGTAAAAAAAATCCCATCACAGTTATTTCTCTTCAGCAGCTCTTACTTGGCCAAAAGGAATCTAATGGAGGGGTAACTAATAAAATCAAGGGACTTTATCTGAGACATTTGTGGCAATAATTAATTACAAAGAAGAAAGCACATACCTCCAGAGTAACCATGCCAGTTTCCCCTCTATGAACAATCAAATCCAGTCTGAGGCTAAACTCAGGGAGCAACAATAGCTTGAGGATTAAAGGAGCAAGCAGAGACATTACTTGATAGGGCCTCATCACAAAGGCCAGGCAAAGGATCTCTCTGCACCTGACTTCAGGGAAAAAAGAGAGAGGCAGAAAGCCAATCCTTTTGGCTCTTCTCTTCATTTGAGGAGAATTCTTCAAGGATGGCAGGGTAAATGTGATGGTAAACCTTTTCCAGGTTACTTATTACTTAATCATAGGCTTCTACATTAGCATATCAGATACTGTCTGATCTTTGAAACGAATCAGGGTCAGCCTTGGTTAGCACTTGTTTGGGAACACCAGCAAGTACCAGATGCTGTATGCTATATTTCAGGAAAAGGATTCGGCAAACCTCCTCTCAATATTCCTTGCTTTAAAAATCCTTTGGAATTCTTGAGGTTGCCATAAGGTGACAGAATATGCAAAGACACATACAATGTGCACATGCTTTCTTGTCAATGTATAATTCTCCTTGAACTCAAACCTACTCCCTTATCCTTTCCTTCTACCAGACACTGTTCACTTTCAGTTCTTTCTTTAACCATAACTATGAAACTGTCAGGTCTTACTTTTCTTTCTGTGTCCTCCTTCCAATCTTCTAAGAATTGTAAAAAATCACAAGGGTAGGGTTTCTGGCTCTCCTATCCCTCACAGCAATTTATTACATCGTTCAGCTTCACATTGTCAACTCATAGGGAAAGCTCTGAAGGCTATAGGCTGAGTTTACAGTCCCTTGGATCTTTGCCACTCCTTGATTTTTTTCAAAGTTCTTCTTTCAATTCAGCAGTTCACCTGTTAACCTCAACCAGTGACACATTCTTAAGCTACTCCTGGAACATTCTGCTTTTTGTCTTCCATGGTTCTTCTGCTGTTTCTCCTAAGGTAATTTTGATTTCTTGGCTTTGTCGTTGACCTCAACCAGTCTTCTGCCTTCTTTTTCTGAGTCTTCTTTCACAGATTGGATCTGAGTCTTTCTCTCTACCATGTGCCTTTTATAGTCTCTGACAGAAGTTGTTCACTTTTTGTCAAGCCAGTAGTCAATAACATTCAAAGTGGCCAACATTTCATTACACCTTCTAACCACTTGGGCACAAATCAGAGAATAGCTTTAAAATCCAACATGCTGAAAAATAAATACACATGTCTCAAGTTGTTGGACTTTCTTTTCTGAGAGGGCCATCAACTTGAACTTGCTGCAAGTATAGCTAATCATATCATCCAGCAAGAACACAAGCATACCACAACTGGTACATGTAACTGCAGCAGCTCCCTCGTCATCCATATTTAGCAGTCTTAAGACAATACTGAAACATAACTCCAGCCCCCAGCTTCCAATTACTCTCCCACAAAATAAACAGTTGTTTTGTCTGTTCTACTATTACTGATATGACTGAATATGCTACAAGACATATATCATCAGTTCTCATAGTTAAAGCTCAAAACACTGAGCCACCCTTAGATCATGTGGTCAAGGAACTTACATGCTCAAATACACTACATACGCTTTTTTAAAAGTCAAAGATGACACACAAAATACAGCTCATCTTCTGCTCTCTCCCCAAACACTTTATTTTGGAAATCCATGTGATGTTTGCCTCATTCAAAGTATTACCTGGATCTCCTAGCAGTTCCAAGAACTTTTCATTCCCATTCCCCACATCAGTCAAGGTAAACTAGAAAATCTCTAGATACCCAGAGACAATTTGGAACTGCCCTCAGGGTCAACAAATCTCCACATAGAAATTTTATTGCTAGTTTTGGCTAACAGTTTTCCTCTCCCCAAGAAATGGGGAGAGAAAAAACATTTGTCTGCCTCACACGAGGCAGGGAGGAGTTCTGGAGGAACCCTCCAGAACATCCGGGGGCGTGGCCTGCTAGCACAGGCCAGGCCCTCCCAGGCTCATTCCGCGCCTGGAAGTTGGGGAGAGAGGTCGCAGAGAAGAGCGAAGACAAGAAGCCTGAAGAGGTTCAGCAAAGAAGAGAAGAAAAGAAAAGAGGTTAAGGGGATAAGAAGAGCATCTACAGGTCTGTACAGGGGTCCTGGGGGAGGGAGGCTTCACCCACCCCCCACCCCTCCCGGACGAAGGCTGGGTGCTTCAAAGCCCTTCACAGAGGCCTTGGTTATGGCAAACAAGGGCGCACGTGGCCAGGGGCCTGGAGCTGGGCGGCTTGGCATGCGGCTAGCTCGCAGCGTCAATTTTGGGCACCGTCCGGGCCGTTGATGGAGGCCATTGTGGGAGATGGGGCGGCCGCCATTTTAGGATAGGCCCAATTTCGTTTGCCACATGGGGCAAAATGAAAGTGAAAGTTATTTCAATTACTTTATTTTGGGCCGGATGCGTGTTATATGTAGTAGGTATGATGTTAAATATACACAGGTAATAGGGGAGTTATACCCTTGGCTACAGAGGTTGCTGACCTAAGGTCGATAGTTCTTATTTGGGAGCAGAGCGAGCTCCCGATGTTAGCCACAGCTCCCAAAAAATGGATCAGGGAGAGAGCTCCTGCTGTTAGATCCAGCTTTTGATACCAAAAAAAAATGGATCAGGGAGAGAGCTCCTGCTGTTAGATCCAGCTTCTGATACCAAAAAATTAAAATAAAATAAAATAAAAATTATTAGTTTAAATAGGATCAGAGGGGGAGCTCCTGCTGTTTGATCCAGCTTCTGATACAAAAAAATGGATCAGGGAGAGAGCTCCTGCTGTTAGATCCAGCTTTTGATACCAAATAAAATAAAATAAAAATTATTATTTTAAATAGGATCAGAGGGGGAGCTCCTGCTGTTTGATCCAGCTTCTGATACCAAAAATAATAATAATAAAATAAAATAAAAATTATTATTTTAAATAGGATCAGAGGGGGAGCTCCTGCTGTTTGATCCAGCTTCTGATACCAAAATAAATAAATAAATAAATAAATATTATTATTTTAAATAGGATCAGAGGGGGAGCTCCTGCTGTTTGATCCAGCTTCTGATACAAAAAAAATGGATCAGGGAGAGAGCTCCTGCTGTTAGATCCAGCTTTTGATACCAAATAAAATAAAATAAAAATTATTATTTTAAATAGGATCAGAGGGGGAGCTCCTGCTGTTTGATCCAGCTTCTGATACCAATAATAATAATAATAAAATAAAATAAAAATTATTATTTTAAATAGGATCAGAGGGGGAGCTCCTGCTGTTTGATCCAGCTTCTGATACCAAAATAAATAAATAAATAAATATTATTATTTTAAATAGGATCAGAGGGGGAGCTCCTGCTGTTAGATCCAGCTTCTGATACCAAAAAATAAAAATTATTATTTTAAATAGGATCAGAGGGGGAGCTCCTGCTGTTTAATCCAGCTTCTGATACCAAAAAAAAATGGATCAGGGAGAGAGCTCCTGCTGTTAGATCCAGTAATGAAGTCAAATGGGAAGGGATCAATAAGCCCTGTCGCGGGCCCTGGCCATAAGTATTGCAAGCTCCCGATGGGAGCCTTAACTTATGTGACCTCCCAATGGTACAGTCTTTGCCAGTTGCTACAGGTGAGCTCCCTTGGTTAGCCCCAAATTAGGTTGGCCTTACAGTCGGCCTGTATACTCAAAAAGGAAAATGACTAGAGCAATAAGCCCAGTGGCAGGCCTGGGTTGGTATAGGGGGGCGAGCTCCCGCGGTTAGCCTCTACTTATGTAAACCTTATAGTGGGACTAATTGCAAATGTGAGTAGATCAATAGGCCCCAACGATAGGCTCTGGCTACTGGGGTGCGGGTGAGCTCCGGTTGTCAGCCCCAACTTGTGATAACCTCACAGCAAGACTCAATGCAAATGGGAGTAGATCAATAGGCCCAATGGTAGGCTCCGGCTACTTGGGTGCGGGGCGAGCTCCTGATGTCAGCTCCAACTTGTGATAACCTTACAGCAAGACTCAATGCAAACGTGTTGCCCTATATGTTTAGATATATATAAGGGACAAAGTCTTCGTCAATTTGTTATACTGGCGCTATATACTTATTGACACAGTCACTGGTTATTTTTCTTTCAGGATGGCGCCGAAGAAGAATGTGGGCGGCCCTAAAGGATTATATTTTGATATTGTTTAAATATCAAAATATAATATATGGGGCATATGTCAACTACACTGGTCAGGCGTGGCTTGTTTACGATAGCCGCTTTCGTTCTGAGGCTGCCATGATGCCTAACAAGCGATGGGACCTCATCGACAGTCAATTGTGGATGGAGGTAATGAATACAACCAGAGCAGTTTCTGGTGAGAAGGCCGATAGCGGCCATACTATACAAAACACTAAAGAGAGTCAGCCCTTTTGACAGGGAGGCCCAGCACAACAGCTGCAAAGACAAAAGGGTATGTGCTGGGAATACGCGGCCCAGGGGGCTTGCGCCCGCGAGGACTGTAATTATCAGTATGGGGCATATGTCAACTACACTGGTCAGGCGTGGCTGGTTTACGATAGTCGCTTTCGTTCTGAGGCCGCCACGATGCCTAACAAGAGATGGGACCTCATTGACAGTCAATTGTGGATGGAAGTAATGAATACAACCAGAGCAGTCTCTGGTGAGAAGGCTGATAGCGGCCACACTATACAGAACGATACGGGGAGTCAGCCCTTTTGGCAGGGAGTCCCAGCACAACAGCCGCAAAGACAGAAGAGTATGTGCTGGGAATACGCGGCCCAGGGAGCTTGCGCCCGCGAAGACTGTAAATATCAGCACGCCTGTACAATATGCCAGGGTAACCACGCAACCAATAGTTGTTACAAGGGAAAACCCACAAGAATTGGGCCAAGAGGCGCTCAGTTCAATAGTAAAAACCCAGGACAGGTGAATGTTCAAAGGGGGCCCCAGCCCAATCAAGGCGGGTCCGCTTAGTTGCTGGCCGGAAAGATAGCCTTACAGAGCTGCAGCAAATTACTTGCTTCGCGGCTTTAGGAGGGTTTTCAGATCCCGGCCCGTGGGCCACGTTCCCCCCCCCCCAACTTTTGTAGCATCCAATTTAAAAATCGGTTATAGGCCTAGAAGCTGGGGTCATGAAAAAGATAGATAAGGAGATTAAGGAAGGCAGGGTTTTGGGCTTTGGTGCGTTAATAGGGCCACAGTACGGTCGTTAACGCTCGGGACTTAAGCAACTATGGCCCAGCCTGTGCACATCATATTATGAACAGGTTTTATATCATGCGGCGGCGTGGACTGCATGTTTTGCAGCTACACGTGAGTGAATTGGTGACATTAGCCAATAACGATACCTCACACCGCGCACTTTTGGTTTCCGACTTCAAAGTTTTTCAAGATAGTGTGGAAATAAGAATTAGAACTTCCAAAACAGACCAGAAGTTACGTACGGTCAGTTTCAGCCTAGTTATCATTATCGTCACAGGCCACGCAGGGCTGGCACATAGAAGAAGGGTCCTGGTCTGCGGACAGTTATGTCTTCTGGGCAGTGAGAGAGGCCCACAAGACTGCCTATGGCCAGCACTTGGGTCTCTCTTCCACGGCAACGGTGGAACGGAGAGGCACGAGAAGCCTGCGTTGGGACGGTTTGTGCCCTTTGTTGTTTGATGCCGGGAGTGGTTCTCCTCCTGATGTGTTGGTTATCCACCTCGGTGGTAACGATTTGGGCCTGTTAACAGGCAAAGCCCTCTTTTTGCAAGCAGGGGCGGACATTCGAAGGATTTGGTGGTCATGGCCCAGGGTGCACGTCGTTTGGTCTGCTATCATACCTCGTCGCAAGTGCAGAGGCGACGTGGGAAGGCTTGAGGAAGCCAGAAAACGAGTGACTCAGGCCATGTGATTATCATACCTCGTCGCAAGTGCAGAGGCGACATGGGAAGGCTTGAGGAAGCCAGAAAACGAGTGACTCAGGCCATGTGATTATCATACCTCGTCGCAAGTGCAGAGGCGACGTGGGAAGGCTTGAGGAAGCCAGAAAACGAGTGACTCAGGCCATGTGATTATCATACCTCGTCGCAAGTGCAGAGGCGACATGGGAAGGCTTGAGAGAGCCATGAAACGAGTGACTCGGGACTTGTGATTGTTCTGATCCATCAGAGGGGTCGTTACATTGAGCACCCAAACAGCACTCGTGACGACGAGAGGTTGTATCGGGGTTTTGGAGTACATCTTTCAGAATTGGGCAACCAACGGTTTCGGCTAGATTTACAGGAAGGTATTTTAGGGGTGTTGGAGGAATTGGTGGGGGATGGGGGCGAAATGGACATTTGCCCCCAATCCGTGGCGTAAATAGATAGGGAAATTCCTTTAGTCGGTGTGCACCTAGGGCACCCCTTTAAGGGGTGAAAGGCCCTTAAGTTAAACACTCACCTACAGTTTAAAGGGGTGAGGTGTAGTTAATGGCCTTTAATGGGAAGGAGTCTCGATACAAGAGCTCTGGAAGAGACTCCTCATTCCTTTCCCTTGATGGTGATACGGTTTGATTACCGAAACCCAGGTGCTTCGCCCGGAAATTGTTATTACGGGTAGTGATACTACCTGGGTTAGGTTACACCAGTTCCTTACACCCTTGAGTTAAGTTAAGAACTTAAATAGGTAACGTTAAATAAAAGTTGCCCAATTTGAATCCAAAGCATTGGTGTTGTGTCTTTTATTCTCGTGTGTTTCTTCGTGGGTTGGCAGACAAATAGAGCCACTGGTTAACAACTTGATGACTCACCACTTGACTGAGTGGGTCTATTAAGCTACAGAATTCCAGTCACATTTTTTTACATCAGCCAAACCTCAAGTAAAGACACATTTGTCACCTTTCTCTGTTCATAACATAGATAGAATTACACACAAATATAGAATATTTTCCATGATTCTGAAATTCTCATAACAGAGAGTTCACTAAAATTCCTGAGTAGACTTTGTTTGCTATTGCCTTCACAAATGACTGAGATACTCAATGCAACCAGTTCTAGAAGGATTCTCCTGACCCTAATTTGGCTTCATACATCATCAGTGGAATGATTATGTAACCAAATATGTGTTCAAAAAACTATACAGAAATAATTGTTAGAATAACTAAGAAATATTTTCATGGGGCCTCCAAACACTCTTTGACCCTAAAAACTGATGAGGTGCAATATTGGTGTAACATTTACAAAAGAAGTACAAGCTGCCACTATTGATATTGGTTATTCCAGAGAAACAAAGAGCAGATATATGAATCAATCACACATTCACCATATTGCTTGAAAGACACCCAAAACTGTAGTTACTGCTCATTTTAATCCTCATATTTCCAGATAAAAAAGTTTGAATTCTGTCATTAGAAGCATAGAGAACAAATGCAGACAGATCAAAAACTAGAAAGGATGCTGGTATATCATTTGTCATATCTTCTGGAAGTTAAGTAATTTTCTTAGCAATAAAGACATTGAGTTGGTAACCTGAGTTCCCTGGAACCTTATAATCTGTCATTTAATAAAAAGCAACCACCATATTGCTTGCTTCCTTAAACTCAGATTGAAATTGCTTTTGTGAAATCACAACCTGGACTATTCGCTCACAAATTGTTGTGCTCCTTTGCCAGGAGAAGCATTTTCTTGCTATAGTTGAAACAGAATTCATTCCTGGTCACTTGCTGGCTTTCTCCCACCAGAGGCAGTGTAATACGGTGATTGACTCATAGCACTTGGGCATTTGTGATGTCGTGTGACTTGAATTCAGCTACATTTTTGCACCCAGAACTCATTTTAATATAAGATATCACTCTAGCAGGGATGAGAAAATCTATCATTTTTCTGTCAGACTCATTTTCAAATGAATGCTATGTTCTGCTTGCACATTTATACGGCAGTCATTATTTACTTGTAAACAAGACATTCATTTTCATTTACATGTCTTATCTTTCTTTTTCATTGCTTTGCTTTTGCTTTTACAGTTATCTAAAGTACTAGTGACAGCAGACAATATTTAGTCTTCTGCAAAGAGTTGTAATATTCAGAATTATTTTTGTTTTTGAGGAGGAGGAAATGTCTCAACGTTGCATGAAAATTTTTGTAGTTTTTATCATTTTCACTTTTTGTGATTTTAATTAAAATATAATTTGCATTAAAACACTATACTGTTTGCATTGTATTTATGTATTTATGGGCAAATACGTTTTCTATCAGAAAAAGAATGAAAAAGAGAGAGAAACGAGACTGAAAACTCTCATAAGACCTTATCCCACCCTAAATTTCCTCCATTTTCTGACTGTCTTCTTATGCTGATTCAACAGAGTTCCATGCAAGTCTTCCCAGGTCACCATTATTAAGGATGCTGTCCCCTTCTTTCCTCTGCTTCCCCCCTGCTCCTCCCCATGGGATAAGGTCCATAATCTTGCCAATTGGGAAGAAAACCGATGAAATTTTTCATTTTTGTGTGTCAGAACAAAATAAATGAAGATTTGCAAACTATTCAGCAATAATAGCTTGGCTTTCACCACTTTGTCTCTCTTTCAGAACTTGGTATGTGTCTTATGAGAACTGAATGGTTAGTCTTAACAGGTCTTGTTAACTCAATTTTGATTCAGCATCACATATATGCATAAAAGTAGCTATAATACAGGGGGTGGTTGTTGTTGTGCGTCTTCAAGTCATTTCCGACTTATGGCAACTTTAAAATGATCCCATCATTTGGTTTTCTTAGTAAGATTTATTCAGAGGGGGTTCACTCTGCCTTCCTCAAAGGCTAAGAGAATGTGACTTGCCCAAGGTCACCATGGCCAAGCAAAAATTTTAACCCTGTTCGCCAGAGTGCTAGTCCAATTTTCAAATAACAATGGCCCAAATAATACAGACATCCATCCATTTATAGACCACACATAAATCATAGATATCAGTCATGCCTGCTTCAGACATGAAAGAATCCAGAAAAGCATGCACTGAATTGATAGTTTGTTGTTGTTATGTGCCTATAACTTACAGTATGCTAATACTATCATAGATTTCTTGGGAAAGTTTATGCATGGGAGATTTACCACTACTTTCTTCTTACTCTGAGAGCGTGTGACTTAAAAGTCACCCAGTGAGCTTAAATGGCTGCTCAAGCACTAAAATCTCTATACAGTTGGAGTTCTCTGAGTGTATGGAAGCCCAGTTAAATGGAGATGGGAGAGATCAATGGAGCACAAGACTGTAAAAAGCAAAGATTCAAGGCATAGAAGCTGCTCTAAAGAAAAGAAAATATAAATAGAAGCATAGAGTTGGAACAGTTCAACCACCTGCCGTTAAGGAACACAGAATCAAAATGCCCATAACAAATGGTCATCCAGCCTCTGCTTTAAAACTTCCAGAGAAGGAGACTCCACCACACTCCAAGGCAGCAAGGTCTTCCTAATGTTTAAGTGAAATCCCATGTTATTTTTCAATGAAACATCATAGAGCAGAATGGAAAACAAGCTTGGCCACTCCTCAATGTGATGTCATTTGAAAACAAGCATTTGCAAACAAGTATTTGAAATATAATGTTTGCAACTGTTGATTACTTGTTAATTTCTAATGCATAAATAACTTTTTGAAATTTATTTTCAAAACGTTTGTCGCATTTAACATGCTGACATATACAATGAACTTTTAATTGTTAATATACTGTTTCTTTTTTTCCTGCTTAATTAAAATAACTATAGTTTGGTTTTTTAATATTGAGAAGTGAGTCTTGATTCTTTGAAATATTCCTTCTGTCTGACTTCCAAATTCCCCATGAATAAATAAAGGAATTATAATGAGTAATAAATCCTTTTATTGGAAGTAGAAATAGGTGGAATGAAGTTGACTCCCATACAAAAATACTGTTGGGAAACATTCTGTGAAATAGGCTTAATATAGCAATCTTGCCCACTTCAACTCAGAAGCAAGTACCACTGACTTCATAGCAAATTGCTCTCATGGAACTGTTTACAGGATTATAGTCTAAATCCCTGTACAGGTGTTACTTTAATGAGAAAACTCATCCTGTCAACAGAGTGCAAAACAAATCTACCCAGCTGTGCTCTTGAGGTTATGGGAGAGAGGAAAAAAGGATAGATAGAGACAGGGAGAAGGAAAGAGAAAAGACAATAGGGAGGAAGGGAAGAAGAGGGTGTGACCAAGCAGGAAAGGGGCCAGAAGAGGAGAAAGAAGGAAGGTGAGGAAGATATATGTGTTAAGGAAGTGTGTGAAAAAAATGGAAGGAGGAAAGGGGGAAGAAAAATGGTGGTGGGGGGGAGAGAAAATGGAAGTAAAAAAATGAAAATTAATAGGAGAGAGAGCAGAAGGAATGTGGGCACAGCATTAACAGAAGGTGAAAGAAAGGGGCAGTGAGAAGGGTAGAAGAGAAGATCAAAACCAAGTGCATCATTCAAGAGATACCCACAAGGAAGAATTATGTTTTCACTGACTTGTGATGGGACAATCGTGTTGTAAAACAGTATGTCTTTTGTTGTTTGTATGTTTTATGACAACCTCCCCCCCGAAAGTCCCCAAATGCAACAGAACAAAAAAGAAAAGCATGCAAAAATTCTTATAGACTTACTCAGTTTGCAGAACGTTTTTTGTTATTGTTGTCCTGTTTAGGAAGGAAGGAAGGAAACTACATCCAAGTTAGCCATTCTTGTTCCAACAGCTGGTGGACAGCTCCTCAATCTACAGAAAATAAACAACAATGAAGATGCCAACATACCAGGAGTTACGTGATTGGAAACAGGAACAGAAGAGGTAAACATGCTCAGAATTTGTGTGTGTGTGTGTGTGTGTGTGTGTGAGAGAGAGAGAGAGAGAGAGAATATGAATGTTATCCCAAAGCTGTAGAAAGTGCACATTTTTAATTCTAATATTAGTTAATTTACAATACTTGGAAAATATTGATACAAGCAAATATATCAGAAACCTTCTACTAAACCAGAAAGTCTGTATTAGCTCTGCTGAGTAGTAGTTGAAAGTTGAAGTTTCAGGCATGGATTTTTTTCCACCACTTTTTCCAGCTTCTAACCAGAATATATATATGATGGAGAAAAACAGATTCTCAGTTAATTTTGGGTGGTAGCACTAGAAGCCCACTGTTTTTAAGTACCCCAGACAGATCTTCAAGTCAGATTCTAAGACACACTGAAGAACCATATGCAAGACTCAGGCCCGTAGCCAGGATTTCAATTCGGGGGGGGGGGGGGCTGAGTTTTTTCAGGGGGGGTTCGGGGGGGCTGAGTTTCAGGGGGGGCTGAGTCTGAGTGAAAGAGGGTCTACCCTAGCAAACCTTTTGTATCATTACCCCATTACCCCCATGCATATGGGATATATTGAGTATGGTGATCAGTTCATGATATGAATAAACATAACAGTTTAAATAATGCACCAGTAAGGCCTTTTTGCGAACCACCATGAGAATTTCGGGGGGGGGGGGGGGGCTGAAGCCCCTCAAGCCCCCCCCCCCCCCCCGCCTACATGCCTGGCAAGACTGGTTTGTAATACAGATAGCACTGAAAGACAGTTTGTCAGACAGCAGAGTTAGGTAAGTTTTTTTTAATAGAGTGAAATAGGGCTCTGTGTCACAAATAGAGACATTCAAAAGGAGCATAAGAACAAATGAGTAAACTGAAAAAGGAACTGACATAAAATTTGATATGTCATACACCACTTTAGGATTAATGAGCAGTTGCTACTCTTAGGGTGCATATATACAGTAGAATTAATGCAGTTTGACACCACTTTAACTGCCATGGCTCAATGCTATAGAGTCATGGGAGTTGTAGTTTCATAATGGTTTTACAAGCTCTTTATCCTTCTCTGACAAAGAGTGCTGGTGCCTCATCAAGCTATAACTCCCATGGTTTCATATCATTGAGCCATGGCAGTTAAATGGTGTTGAATTAAATTCTATAGTGTACAGATTGCATTAGTTGGGAATTCTGTTTCTGTGTTCTTCAGTGGCATCTGCTCTATTTTGCAAATATTGGCCAAGATCAACATTGGCATTCAAATGGAATGCAAGATGTTGGAGCTGAGTAGATTAAAGAATCACTTGTTCCAATGTGATTAACAATCAAGTGCTAAGCATGATTTCTTTGAATTTGGGCCAGTGATGACTTCAACTGCTTGTTCTAGGAGCCTACCTTGAACAAGAGATAAAGCTTGAACATAAGATAAAGGCTTCAAACAGCAAATAACAACACAGCATATTTCAACTATAAATTGCATAAGTATTATACCCTGGTTTGAAAGAGGTTTAACATTTACATAAGTAATCAATCTCTTTTCCAAATGGTTACCCATATTTTCATTCACTGTAAATTCTACATGCCTGCTTTACACTAGGTTTGCCACAAATACGCAGTTTTGTTCCTATTTCAGAGAAGAGGAGGAACTGAATCATCTGTACCTTTGAGACTGTAGGTTCTGAAGAATATTCCAGTGACACCAGATCTGTATTTAATCACTATGCATGTAACTTTTATTCAGCATTAAAAATAATACATTGCCTTGGCACCAAGTGGATCCATTCTCATACACCACATTCACACACAGATTTTCATCAATCCTTTCACAAAGGAATGATCAATTTCCTTTGTAGAAGTGATAGGACACCGATGTGGTGCTGCATGCAGAATAATCACAGGATGTCTCAAACCTACATCTGTTGATAAACTCTACAAGCTAGCTGGTGTTGCCCCCCCCCCCCCCCCCATGTGCGACAGGAAGTTACTGCTAAATATGAGAGAAATAAGGTTGAATACTGTGAAAGCCATCCACTACATGGCTACCAGCCTCCTCCCAGTAGACTCAAATCAAGGAAAAGCTTTATGAGAACTACCACTCTTTTTGGCATCCCCCCCAGCAACAGCAAGAGTATCCCTCTGGGCAGCTAAACCAGGAAATCCCAATGGGATGGCCCCCACGAGGGTGTTCCTCCAGGAGCAAACCAAGAATAGGTAACTTGGAAGTCCCTGAACAGACTCAAAAACAGAGTGGGCAGATCAAAAGACAACCTGGCAAAATGACACTACCTAAAAGAATCCCACACCTTGTGTGACTGTGAAGCAGAACAAACAACTCCGCATCTGTATGTTTGTCCACTATGCCCTGCCTCATGTACAGAGAAAAAATTGTTGGAGGCTACAGACAATGCCATTGCTGTTGCCCATTTTTGGTCAAAAGATATTTAACCACCTGCACTCCTTCTATTTTTATCAGTTTTATACTAATTTATGCAATGCTTTTGATACTAAATAAATAGGATCTGTTATAGTCTATGAATTCTCTGCTTCATGGTAATAAACATGGTCTTTTTCTTGTAATCTCATACTTCCTTTCATATCTTAGCCTTGCTGCACCTATGTCGGGGAGGTATCCTTTGTTGTTCCTCAATTTAGGGCCCTTCCACACAGCCATATAACCCAGAATATCAAGGCAGAATAACCCACAATATCTGCTTTGAAATGGGTTATCTGAGTCCACACTGCCATATAACCCAGTTCAAAGCAGGTAATGTGGGATTTTATTCAGCTGTGTCGAAAGAACCTACGTCTACTCTTAATCAACCATGTCCCCCTTGTTGTCCTCCAACTTAATTCATGCTAAATCCATCGTGGCAAGGGAACCTCCCAAGTGCTATACTCCTTTGACTGCACCAGTTTTTTATGTTCTCCTGAGGGACCGCCTCACCCCCTACCAACCCCAGAGATCCCTCCGTTCTGAGAACCAAGATCTATTGGAAATTCCCAGTGTCAAGACCTTGTGTCTAACAGCAACCAGACGGAGAGCTTTTACAGCAGTGGCACAATCACTCTGGAATACTCTGCCACCTGAAGTCCGTGCCTTGTGGGACTTATCAGCTTTCCGCAGGGCATGTAAGACATACCTGTTTCGACAGGCCTTTGATTTTTAATATTGCTGTTTTTAAATTGTTTTAAATTGTTTTAATTTTAGCCATTCTTGTAAGCCGCTCCGAGCCCCAAGGGAGTGACGGCATATAAATTAGAATAATAAATAAATAAATAAATAAACAAACAATATAACAGTAAAATATAATATTGAGCATATTTTCCTAGGAGTAAATACCCTTCAACACAGGAACATCTACTGTCTTTAGACATTTCTAAATAAAAAAGCAATTGTAAAATCAAGACATGCTTCAACTTCTTTCATTTAAAATGAAATGTTCAGTGCTTCTAAGCAATTCTTACTGCCAGGAGAAGGGTGTAGGTTCATGTCCATCAGCAGACACTAGATATATAACACATATCTTCAAAAGGTTGTTTATTTAGCATGCTGTCACTGTCTGGTGAAAATAACAATCTTACATTAGAAAATGTGTACATTCCTTCACATCTGGCTTTCTGTCATAAACTACAGCTCTCAAAAGGCATGTTAGAGTCTCCCAAAAGGGGCATTATAGGAATGTGTGACAAACAAATGGCACAATTTGGTACTCATGAGATGCATTAAACTAGCTGTATTACTGTGAAAGTTTGTGAGATTCACATTATTTACTATTTATGTAACAATTTTGAGCATAGCAATCTTTTGCCAATTCAGCCTTGCAATTACTCTGTGATGTGCACATTTAGTCGTTCCCTTTTGCAAGATGGAGAATCCAGGTTGAAAGCGAATGCCAAAGTCACTCTTTCAGTCATTACCTAGGTTAGTCACAGACAACCTTATTTAGTGTTTGTCATAGTGGTTGGCATATGCATATGTAACACCATGCCATGGCTAAAGGGACAATTGAACAATGGAGGATTTCCATTAGAGAAGAGAGTAGAAAGTCCCCATTGTTCATGGCACACTTTTGATTAAATTCAAGAAAATTGTGTCTGTCCTTCCTTAGTGAAGGTTGAGTACCCATTATTCAAAATGCCTTGGACCAGAAGTATTTTGGATTTCATACACACACACTCACACACATGATTTGCACATATATACATAAACATAATAATGGGGTTTTTGTTTTGTTTTGGTTTTGGGGGTTTGGAGGTTTGGGGTTTTTTGTTTTTTGGGTTTTTTGTTTTTTTTTGGTTTTTGGTTTTGGAGATGGGACCCAAGTTTGAGCATGAACTTCATTTATTTTCATATATTCCTTATACATTTCCTGAAGGTAATTTTATACAAGATTTTAAATAATTTTGTTCATGAAAAAATGTGTACATTGAACTATCAGAAAGCAAGGGTGTAACTATGTCAGCCAACCATGTGAAAAGTTTTGGAATTGGAAATATTTTGGATTTTGGAATTCTACATAAAGGATTGTTAATCTGTATTACAATTATTCTGTAGAAACAAAACTCTTTGTACTGTATGCTGTATGCCTCACCCACTGTCTTTAGGAAGGAGTGTGTAAAATATATCTACCTGCTTGGAAAAACACAACTGGACACTACAGAAAGTGTCCAAAGTTTTTGTTTGTATACAAGGGTACAGAGGATACATTGCCTTCATGTCTCTTTTAACACAGAAGCTCAACTATTACTTTTGGTTACTTGGCCCACTGAGTTTCCTTTTCTCTCCAGGAAAAAGGGTGGGGAGAGGTTTCACTTTAGTTTATTTATCTGTCTGTCTTCCACTGGGAAAGATGGGGAAGAAGACATAGGAGACAATATGGGTAGGAGCCAGGGACTTCCTGTTTGGCTAACCCTCTCCTTGTCCAAAAGCTTAGAGTAAAGAAAAATCTATAAAATGCCTGCTTCAAACAGCTCTTAAGCACAGTCTAAGGAGCAGTAAATGTAGCATAATTCAGATTCTCATAGTATGTAATCCTGGGATCGGAACTATAAAGATGCTAACCAATTGCTCGACTTGCTCCCCTCAGTTTGGAAGGCCCTTTAGGAATGAAGATCACTCAAATGATAAATATTGCACCCCTCAGTTAATATGAAGATTCCCAACCCATGCCCCTTCTTACTTATACTCTGTGACATTCCTCTTTTTCCAGCCCCCCTACTAGTGTTTTTTCCTTTTCTAATTACCCTGCTGCAATGCTACTGATATAGCAGTCAGCTATTGCAGGAGGTTTTAAGCCCTACTACAGGTAAGTGCTCCCGTACTATTTCACTCAAAAGGGGTGGACTGATAAAACTACTATAGCTAGCTTTGATTTTGTACATATCTCCTGTCTTAATAATGACTGTCACTCACAATTTCTTGCTCATTCATTTTAAATTTTCAGTTTGTTACTCATATATGTGGGTTTCTCATATTGACAGAGCCTGAAGCTGAAGGAAAAGCAATTAAATCACATGTTCCATAGGCCTTCAGTAGACCAGAGGAGGCCAAACTGTAATATTTTAATTCTGCTGGTTTCAAAAATATAATACATCTTACTTAGAAATTAAAGAAGCCAAATTACATGTGGTTTTTATTGTACTAAGTTAACTATAAAAGAATTTAGTTTTTAAAAGAGTGAACTTAGTTGGATCCACTCTTAGTTATGCTTAAGATTCCTTAATATCAGGCCCGTCTACACTGCCCGATAACCTGTTATGAGTCATGGGCTTACCTTAGGCGTCCAAACAACACCTCAGGTAAACCCAGATTAATCTGAGGAAAGCTGGGATATCCCAGTTTTCTCCAGATTAATTTGACACCTGCAAAGATCCAGACTTTGGCATAAGGTGCCAGGTTTGTGGGGACTGACTTCTGGGACTGCTTGCTGGGATGGCACCGGCACCAACCCCCTTACGCAACCCCCCCCCCCCAGCATCAATTGTCCCATTAACCATGTGAATGAGTGCCTTCCTATGTTCCCAAGCCACCCAAACTTGGAGAATATGGGATTGCCATATTAACAATTGTGGCTGGTTCCATCTATAGACCAGCCATAACTGTTTAATTTGCTCTGGAGAGTAAGTTTGCTCTGGATCCTGGGGGATAATTTGGGGTAACCCTTACCTTTGTCTAATACATGAAGGCCACAATTACATAAGCAATAGTCTGGTCAGTCCATAGAACCTGGGGGAAAGATTGTAGTTGATGACAAGTATTTGAGGTTTTCTTCTGCATAACATTTGTATTTCATCTGTTAATATATTTAATTACAGGACTATAGTAACAGAGCAGTGAAATATTCTGCTTCATACCCTGGTGAGCTGTTGCTTGTCAGTCCTGGCCTAAATAGATTATTAGTCTGATTCACTGGAAGGCAGATCTTTATAGATTTTATTACCTCTGGACAAACATCAAAGACTGAAAAGTAGGAGTTCTATCATAATTATTAATAGTGGACATAAATGGTGCTCATTTCACTGTGAGCAGCTTGCATACTGTCCTGGCATTCAAAATAAAATACCTTAGAGGCTCTTCCTTGATACAAGTGCATTTGTCTAGTCTTATAGGGCAGGGAAACATACTCAGAAAAAATCAACTTTCAGAAAAAGTTGTTTCCTTTGCCCCTCTGTAAAACATTATATCAATCAGCTCTTATACCACTAAGCTTCTTTTGGTGGATCACCAAAAGAAGTGGGTCCTTCTCAATGGCTGATGATAGATCCCTGTGATCTCTATAATAAATAACAACAACAATAAAACTTTATTTATATTCCATCCTATCTCCCCAGAGGGACTCAGGGACGATTCCAAACATAAAAGGCCCAAACACAACAATATACCCATAATAACAAAAATTTACAACCCAACATATAAAAACAAATTATGCCTTAACAAATTAAATAAAACATTCATCTGTTATATCAGACATAAGACAAAACATCGAACATAAGTATCAATTTCCTAGTTAATTTAAATGTCTCTACTCTCAATGTGATGAACCATCTCCTGGAGCAGATTTTTAAAACCTAGATTTTTTTTCAGTCAAAAAACTCTCGTGGCTTGTTCTTGGTCTTGCAGCTCTTCTGATGTCTGAGGTGGAGTATCCATTGGCCTGGAGAGCCCAGTTGAGGTGGTTCACACCGTCTACAGAAAACCAACACACACAGATAGATATCTACATAAAAACTCCAACCATCACCCAAGTCAAAAAAGAAGCACCATTAAAGCCTTGGCAGACCCTGCAAAAAGAACCTGCGAAGCCCACCTTCTCCAAGATGAACAGAATCACCTCAACTGGGCTCTCCAGGCCAATGGATACTCCACCTCAGACATCAGAAGAGCTGCAAGACCAAGAACAAGCCACGAGAGTAAAGATGAAGATCCACCCAGAGGAAAAGTGTTCCTGCCATACATCAAGGGAACCACTGACCACATAGGGAAGCTGATGAGGAAACACAACATACAAACAATCTACAAACCCACCAAGAAAATCCAACAAATCCTACATTCAGCAAAGGACAAGAGGGATCCTCTCACCTCGGCAGGAGTCTACCGTCTACCGACAGCTGTGGACAAGTCTACATAGGGACCACCAAACGCAGCGCCCAAACACGAATCAAGGAACATGAAAGGCACTGCAGACTACTTCAACCAGAGAAGTCAGCCATAGCAGAGCACCTGATGAACCAGCCTGGACACAGCATATTATTTGAGAACACAGAAATGCTGGACCACACCAACAACCACCATGTCAGACTACACAGAGAAGCCATTGAAATCCACAAGCATGTGGACAATCTCAACAGAAAGGAAGAGACCATGAAAATGAACAAAATCTGGCTACCAGTGTTAAAAAACTCTAAAATTACAACAGCAAAACAACAGAGAGGAAACAACCAGGCACATCTTAACACCTCTCAGCAAGAGATTTTCCCAGGCTCAGGCAGGCCTTCAAATGCTAATGAAGGTGGTCAGCTGAAACATTCACACCTAGCTCCAGCAGAGAAAAGCTCTTTGCCCCACCCCAGCCATTCCACAGATATATAAACCCATTGTCCTAATTCCAACAGACCTCACTACCTCTGAGGATGCTTGCCATAGATGCAGGCGAAACGTCAGGAGAAATGCCTCTAGAACATGGCTATATAGCCCAAAAAAACCCACAAGAACCTAATATTTCCTTTTCTGTGGTTTAGGACTGGAAAGCATATTTGATAATATGCTTTTGCTGGGTCTGGGTCAGCCTGCAGCTTTGTTGGCCCTTGGCGGCGCGCGGCTCTAGGACCCTGGGGTGGTCGGAGCTTGTCGTCCCGGGTCTTGACGCGGCCGCCATTTTGGAGTGCGGCGCGGCTGCTGCGGCGGTTCCCTGCAGCCTAGACTGGCCTTCTGTGCGCCTGGAGCGGGGACGCTCATCAGCTCGGCGCCCCTCTGTGCTTCATCGCCCGGCGGGGCCTTCGGCTGGTTGGTGGTGCTGCCGCTCGGCTATCAGCGGCGTTCCATCATCCCCTGCTCAGCTGCTCGGCGGCTGCTCGGCGGCGTCGGAGCTTCGAGCGGGGTCGGTGCCCACCATCTCGCGCCGCCCTTTCGGACGCCTAGGCATCCCAACTTGTGCTCCTGCCCCTCCCTCAGGGAAGTCTGCCCCTGGCCGGCCTGGTTCCGGGCTGGAGCCCGAGTGCGGCCTAGCGGATCTGTATTTGGACTACACTCCTCCTGGGGGCCCCTGGGGCCAAACCGTGTATGCCATCGACGCTACCAACGCTGTGCTGACGCTGTGCTGACCGACTCAGGCTGCCTGATGTGTGTTGACCAATTAACCATCTACTGTGCCGACCGTCTGTGCTGTTCAATTTACTGTGCCGACCGTTGGGTTGTTCAATTTACTGTGTTGTCCATCTGTGCTGTCCATCCCCTACCATCGGGCCGACTGGCTGCGGCCGACGACCACCATCGCGGACACTAATTTTACTCCCGGAAGGACCAATATCAACCATCCTCCGATCCGTTTTCTGTCATCCATTGTCCTGAAATTGTATGCTTTAATACCCTATCAACATACTGAGTGGTGCTGCCAATCTGTATAATTCCAACACTTAATCTATCAGCACCTTAATCTATTGCACTTTAATTTACTATCTTTAATTTACTATTTAGACGACATGATCACATCGGTCGCGCCAGTCCCTGAGGAATACGAACATTTTATTGAAATAGTGAAAACCTGCTCACGGGCCTCCATACCGAGAGGCTGCAGAACCCACTACCTCCAGGGCATTACTCCTGAAACAGCTGCCTTGTTGGAAAACTATTACAGGCTCCACAACGAAGACCCATTCAGTGAGCAGACCCTTCAGGCAGCGCAGAGCATTGTGTCCTCCATCTCTGAAGCCAAGAAAGAACAGTGGATCAAGTTGATCACAGAGGTCGACATGGGCAGGAGCAGCCAGAAGGCGTGGAGGCTGCTGAGACGGCTGAGCAACGATCCCTCACAAACTAATACCCATGCCAACATAAAGGCAGATCAGATAGCACACCAACTCTTGAAGAATGGGAAACCCAACCTTGCCACCAAAGTAGGAAAGAAACCAATAGCCAGACAACCAGAGATTGAGAACAACAACCTCCATGAACCCTTTACATCTACTGAATTGGACATGGCTCTCAACAAATGTAAGAATGGCAAAGCAGCTGGCTTGGATGATCTACGGATGGAACAAATCAAGAACTTTGGTCCAAAAGCAAGGCGCTGGCTGCTGGAGCTGATGAACAACTGCACTGCATCCTGTCAGATCCCCAAAATCTGGAGGAAAGCAAGAGTCATCGCCATCTTGAAGCCAGGCAAAGACCGTAATGATCCAAAAAGCTACAGACCAATCTCCCTGTTGTGCCACCTCTACAAAGTTCTGGAGAGACTTATTTTGCATAGAATTATGGAAAATATAGACCCCTGCCTGATCCCACAGCAAGCTGGCTTCAGAAAAGGCAAAAGCTGCACATCGCAAGTGCTGAACCTGACCCAGCACATAGAAGATGGCTTTGAAAGGCAGCAGATCACAGGAGCTGTCTTCATAGACTTGTCAGCAGCCTATGATACTGTGAACCACCGCCTCCTCCTGAGAAAAATGTATAATATCACAAAGGACTACCACCTCACCCGCCTCATAGGAAACCTGCTACAAAACAGGAGCTTTTTTGTTGAGTTCCAGGGCCAGAGAAGCAGATGGCGGAAACAGAAGAACGGCCTGCCTCAGGGGAGCGTGCTTGCTCCATCCATGTTCAACATCTACACAAATGACCAGCCACTGCCAGAAGGGACAGAGAGTTTCATCTATGCTGATGATCGTGCCATTACTGCTCAAGCAGGGAGCTTTGAGATGGTAGAACAGAAGCTCTCCGAAGCTCTAGGTGCTCTTACTTCCTATTACAGGGAAAACCATCTGATCCCTAATCCATCTAAAACACAGACATGCGCCTTTCACCTTAAGAACAGACAAGCATCCCGAGCTCTGAGGATTACCTGGGAAGGAATCCCACTGGAGCATTGCAGCGCACCCAAATACCTGGGAGTCACTTTGGACCGTGCTCTGACCTACAAGAAGCACTGCCTGAACATCAAACAAAAAGTGGGCGCTAGAAACAACATCATACGAAAGCTGACTGGCACAACCTGGGGATCACAACCAGACACAGTGAAGACATCTGCCCTTGCGCTATGCTACTCTGCTGCTGAGTATGCATGCCCAGTGTGGAACACATCTCATCACACTAAAACAGTGGATGTGGCTCTTAATGAGACATGCCGCATTATCACGGGGTGTCTGCGACCCACACCACTGGAGAAATTACACTGCTTAGCTGGTATTGCACCACCTGACATCCGCCGGGAAGTAGCAGCCAATAGTGAAAGGACCAAGGCAGAGACATCTCCAGCTCATCCCCTGTTTGGGTATCAGCCAGCACGTCAACGACTTAAATCAAGACATAGTTTTCTTAGAACTACAGAGATACTCGCTGGAACACCCCAGCAAGCGAGAGTCCAAAAGTGGCAGGCCCAAACCCAGCACCTCAATTCATGGGTGATACCAGATGAGAGACTCCCCCCTGGGCACTCAGAAGACTGGGCGACTTGGAAGGCGCTGAACAGATTGCGCTCTGGCACCACGAGATGCAGAGCCAATCTTAAGAAATGGGGCTACAGGGTGGAATCCTCGGCATGCGAGTGCGGAGAAGAACAAACCACTGACCACCTGCTGCAATGCACCCTAAGCCCAGCCACATGCACGATGGAGGACCTTCTTGCGGCAACCCCAGAGGCACTCCAAGTGGCCAGATACTGGTCAAAGGACATCTAACCAAATACCAAATTTACAAAATCTGCGTGGTTTTTTTTCTTTCTTTTTTTTCTTTTTCTTTTTAATCTCTGTGTTTGTTTTGCTCTGTTAGAATTGTAAAACAATGGTTGCTGATGACACGATAAATAAATAAATTTACTATCTTGTACTGTATTGATCCATTATCCTGTTCAGCTTAGCACTTTAACCCAGTGTTCTGGTCTTCTAGCTCTTGAATCAGTAGTTCCTCCATGACACACCTTATTTTAGCACTTTAGAACAACTTGGGGTTGGAGGACATCCAACCCCAAATTGGGAAAGAAGTCGTCCAGGAATACCTGGCCGCTCTTAATGAGTTCAAGTCCCCAGGGCCAGATCAACTACACCCAAGAGTACTGAAGGAACTAGCGGAAGTCATTTCGGAACCATTGGCAACCATCTTTGAGAGTTCTTGGAGAACGGGAGAAGTTCCAGCAGATTGGAGGAGGGTGGTCCCAATCTTCAAGAAGGGAAAAAAGGACGACCCAAACAACTACTGTCCGGTCAGCCTCACGTCGATACAGGGCAAGATTCTGGAAAAGATTGTTAAGGAAGCGGTCTGCAAACACTTAGAAACAAATGCAGTCATCGCTAATAGTCAGCATGGATTTATCAAAAACAAGTCATGCCAGACTAATCTGATCTCTTTCTTCGATAGAGCTACAAGCTGGGTAGATGCGGGGAATGCCGTGGATGTAGCGTACCTGGATTTCAGGAAGGCCTTCGACAAGGTCCCCCATGACCTTCTGGCAAGGAAACTAGTCCAATGTGGGCTAGGCAAAACTACGGTGAGGTGGATCTGTAATTGGTTAAGTGGACGAACACAGAGAGTGCTCACTAATGCTTCCTCTTCATCTTGGAAAGAAGTGACAAGTGGAGTGCCGCAGGGTTCCGTCCTGGGCCCGGTCCTGTTCAACATCTTTATTAATGACTTAGATGAAGGGCTAGAAGGCATGATCATCAAGTTTGCAGATGACACCAAATTGGGAGGGATAGCCAATAGTCCAGAGGACAGGAGCAGAATTCAAAATGATCTTGACAGATTAGAGAGATGGGCCAAAACTAACAAAATGAAGTTCAACAGTGACAAATGCAAGATACTCCACTTTGGCAGAAAAAATGAAATGCAAAGATACAGAATGGGGGACGCCTGGCTCGAGAGCAGTACGTTTGAAAAAGATCTTGGAGTCCTCGTGGACAACAAGTTAAACATGAGCCAACAATGTGATGTGGCGGCAAAAAAAGCCAGTGGGATTTTGGCCTGCATCAATAGGAGCATAGTGTCTAGATCTAAGGAAGTAATGCTACCCCTCTATTCTGCTTTGGTTAGACCACATCTGGAATACTGTGTCCAATTCTAGGCACCACAATTCAAGAGAGATATTGACAAGCTGGAATGTGTCCAGAGGAGAGCGACTAAAATGATCAAAGGTCTGGAGAACAAGCCCTACAAGGAGCGGCTTAGGGAACTGGGCATGTTTAGCCTGAAGAAGAGAAGGCTGAGAGGAGATATGATAGCCATGTATAAATATGTGAGAGGAAGCCACAGGGAGGAGGGAGCAAGCTTGTTTTCTGCTTCCTTGGAGACTAGGACGCGGAACAATGGCTTCAAACTACAAGAGAGGAGATTCCATCTGAACATTAGGAAGAACTTCCTGACTGTGAGAGCCGTTCAGCAGTGGAACTCTCTGCCCCGGAGTGTGGTGGAGGCTCCTTCTTTGGAAGCTTTTAAGCAGAGGCTGGATGGCCATTTGTCAGGGGTGATTTGAATGCAATATTCCTGCTTCTTGGCAGGGGGTTGGACTGGATGGCCCATGAGGTCTCTTCCAACTCTTTGATTCTATGATTCTATGACTTGATAACCTATTGCACTAATAGCACTTTACCATCTGCGAGACTGACACAACTACCTGCTGCACTTTAAGAACTTTGGGTAGCTTTATAGACATTGTTTAACATCTACTATCCATGCTGCTTCCGATTCCCTGGTACTTGTTAACCCTGCTGCTAATTGACTGTGGGAGAGATAAGGAGTGGAGTCTAAACATCCCGTTTAGACTACTGCAACGCTCTCTACGTGGGGTTGCCTTTGAAGACGGCCCGGAAGCTCCAATTAGTCCAACGTTCGGCAGCCATGATACTAACAGGAGCGGAGCGCAGGGAGCTGCACCAGCTCCATTGGCTGCCGATCTGCTACCGGGCTCAATTCAAAGTGCTGGCGTTGGCCTTTAAAGCCCTAAACGGTTCTGGCCCAACTTACCTATCCGAACGTTTCTTGGCCTATCAGCCCACCAGGTCCCTAAGATCTTCTGGGGAGGCCCTGCTCTCTATCCCGCCTGCTTCACAGGTGCGGCTGGCGGGGACGAGAGACAGGGCCTTTTCTGTGGTGGCCCCTCGGCTATGGAACGCCCTTCCCATGGAGGTAAGATCAGCCCCCTCGCTGATGATGTTCCGAAGAAGATTAAAAACCTGGATGTTCCAACAGGCATTCGGTTAATTCGGTGCAATGAATGTAATGACTAAAGGATTGGTAATATGGACGACGGAATTGGATCACGATTTTAGTTAGGAGATGCATTGGATTGTTATTGATATGCGAATATTGTGTATTATGCTTTTATGGTTTTAAACTGTATACTGTTGATTGTTGTATTTTGTTGTAAACTGCATTGAGTCGCCGGCTAGGCTGAGAAACAGCGGTATACAAGTATAGCAAATAAATAAATAAATAAATAAAATGTGGGTTTTGGAGGTCAAGAACCCTTGACCAAAAAAATCTAAATTGGTGATTTCAGAAGTTACTCTGAACAAAATTTGCATGTAAGTTTCTTTTCATACACAAAGAGCACCTTCTGTGCATGAGGCAGCTTTTTCTGTGCAGAAAGTAATGTTTCTGCACATTTTCAGTCAAATAAAAAAATTGAGACATTTTTATGGAATATGTAAAAAATATGCATAGCTTTGTAAAAAGAAAGCTGTTTACTGTATAGAAAATTTCTGCTCTCTGTGAAAGCAACCGTGTGCATGTTTTCCAATAACAAAATAAACTTCAAACACTGTGTGGTTTTAAAAGTCTTTCTTAGTGTAAGTTATTACAAATATTTGTTGCTTCTTTCACAAAGAAAATTAGTGATGCATTACATTCTTAGGGCACTTCCAGACAGCACTAAATCACGGGTTTAAAACAGGGGCAAAAAAATCCTGGGACTTCAGAAGAGGTCCACATGCAGATCGTTGGGCCTGGCATTTCTGCCTCCATTGTCCAGACTCGATGCTTTGTTGTGAGATTTAGGGGGTCCCCTTTGTGTTTTCCTTGTGCATAGGTGTGGGATGGTAGCACAGAAATTAATAAATGAATGAATAAAATAAAAACACAAAGCATGGTTTCTGCAGATATTGTTATTGCTATTCATTCTGCCAGAAAATAGATCGGTTCGTGTTTTGATGTTCCCACTTGGCAAATAATGGACTTGGAAGGGAAATGATGGCCTCACTTTAGGTGACTAACATGCTGCCTCACCACAGTAGACTACAGCATGGGTCCACTTTAAATCTGGTGTCTGCCTCCTGCAGAATTCTGGGGTTTATAGTTTAGTGAAGCCCAGGACCTGCCTGGCTGAGCAGTTTAAAGGCCGCTCTCTAAACTACAAGCCTCAGATTTCTGCAGGAGGCAGAAACTGGATTTAAAGTGGATCCATGCTCTAGTGTGATGACATCCTAGTCTCTCACCAGATGCAACCAATCAATTTTTAAGAATGCAATCTCCAGCTAGCACTATGTTGTCCCAACTCTATTGTTGAGACTTCCATGGCTCCCAGAATCCCAAAAATGACTTACGTATTGCTATGTTTTGACCCATGGCCTTTTTTAGACCCTGAAAAGGACTTCTGTAAAAACAAGATGTGAATTATTTTATTTCTTGTTTTCCTAGACTTAAATTAGGAAACAAATTTTGGCCCCAATTTTTGTTTTCAAAGGGCGCAAAATGAAGAACAAAATGGCATGTCAACTGTGCCCTCGCCTTTCAATGCCTCTCTCATTTGCCTACTCTAGGAAGAGACAATCAGTCCCATTGAACTCTTTAAGAGTCAGGTTATATTTTAAGCATCAAATCAGATGTTAATCATATGTAGCTAATTTGGACCAGGCGTGGCAACTTTCCCTAGGGAGAGGAATCTCGTGATCCTATTTTTAAAACAGATATCATTTCCACCTGAATCTCAACAGGATAAAAAACCTTGACGAAATCAACTGTGTGCTTTCCCAACAGATACTGGAAAGTTCCAATATACTCTTTTGGTGACTATATAACTTGTTCAGAAGGTTGACACATACAAATACAAGTTGATAACCATGCTTTGTGGTAAGTGCAGCTGGAGAAGGGATTTGGATTTATTAAACCATATAGTTCCTGTTGAAGTTGAAATAATCTGAGGGATCTTCCAGACAGGCCCTATATCCCAGAGTCTGATCCCAGGTTTTCTGCTTTAAACTGGATTATGTGAATCCACACTGCCAGATAATCTGGGATAAACAGAAAACCTGGGGTCAGATCCTGGGATATAAGGCCTGTCTGGAAGGGTCCTGAGATGGATGAAGGCATAAGATCCTATAGGTTTGATGATGTTATTTAATGATTAGCTAGTTCCCTCTCAGGGCCCTTCCACACAGCCCTATATTCCAGACTATCAAGGCAGAAAATCCCATATTATCTGCTTCAAACTCAGATAATGTGGGATTTTCTGCCTTGACATTCTGAGATATAGGGCTGTGTGGAAGGGTCCTCAGTCATTATTTGAGTAGATTAAAAAGATGAATGAATTCCAATTTCTAGGTGAATGAATTCCAATTTCTAGACAGTGAGTTGGATTTGATTAGGTATTATAATCTGTAGAGTCCTCTTATTCTCCTTCAAGTCTCTCTCCACCACACCAGAGAAAAAAATCACTTAAAATCTGGTTTCTGCCTCCTGCAGAATTCTGGGTTTTGTAGTTTAGTGAGGCTGTTAAAGGCCCCTCCCTAATTGACATGCCCCAGAATTCTGCTGGAGGCAGAAACCAGATTTTTAGTGGATTTTTTCTCTAGTGTGATGAGGAGCTCTGTTTCCAATAGTTCTGTTAGGATTGATTTGTGCCTACTAGTTGGATATGTCTATTGCCTTTTCTCAAAAAAGTTTAACAAGGATTGATAATTGTGATAATAAACTTGCTTTTCCCCTCTGATAACTTTCCAGGAATTTACTTTGGGATTTCTTTATCCTGCCTGGTGAAAAACGGACAATCTTAGTCCCTATTATTTAAAGACAATTTAATTGTGATGTATATGTCCTCAGGAATAGAATCCCATCCCAATCAAAAATATGCATTCAGCCATTGAACTATCTTACTTGCATCAAGTGAGCATTTTCAGAAATGTTCAGATGCTCATTTCTATATGTATATAAAAAAATCTGCCAAGTCATCTGAGACATAATCACAGGCAACTTTGTGGGAGAAGCATCTAGAGCTTTCACCCAACTAAAAAGGCAAACCCAAATTAAATATAAAGGTAAGTTGCCCATTTGGCAGAGTAATTGGCTGCAATAAATTTCAAAATGCCTCCATCTGTGCATGTTTGTTATGGCAGCCGAGGGACTGTGGATACTTGACATAAAACCAGGGATTTAAAATATGTAAAGTTTCAGCTTTTTGCAAAAACACACAACACAATAAGATACCAGAATAAAAAAAGATGAACATAATCTGCCATGCTTAAATGTTTTGAGAGGCTAGTGAAATTTTTGTTTGCTTATTGAGAAGTTGCATTGTGGACCACCTGGAAAAGAATAATCACTAACTCACAGAGGCTGTGTGTTAGTCTGGATTTTTTCTCTCATTTGAGTATCTCCCTTTCCATTGATTGACTCTAATTAATATACCTATGCTCAGATGCTGTAAACCAGCACTGTCAATTCTATTCCTTGTCAATTTGGATCACAACCTTTTCTCGCTGAGCTGCTCCTCCCCAAAGCAGATTTGTGGCTCAGTTTTCAAGGCAAGGTGTTTATCCACAATTTGACTCCATCCTCTCTATCTTTTCTCTCTGGTATCACAGTTCTGATTTCCCTCCCGCTGAGAATGCAATTGAGAACATTCAAAGTACCAAACAAATTTAAATTTAATTGTTTCAAGAAATGGAACCAGTCTTTAGGAAAAGGGATGACGAGGGTGTTTTTTTACTGAATGAAATAGGAATTTACACATAATGTTTAGGAAAGCTAGGCAACATTATCATCAACACAAATAATGATAAATCTAACACTGAGAATGCCTTATGTTTTCAGTTTTGCCTGAGGTGCTAGAAAAGAGCTAATTGGCATCAGAGTACAAATACACAGCTGCTGCTTTTTCAATATGTTTAACAAAGCAAGTAATATTTTTATAAGTCATAATAAATTAGTGTTGCTAACAGCACTTCCTTTTCAATGCCCAGGAGGTAATAATTTCTCAGGCCTGTGATAGACATTGGACTGGACATTGCAGTTTGGATCATCTAACAAGGCAAGAATAACAACATACTGAAGCCAAGTGGTATTTGAGGCCCCATTCAAAAGTGGAACTGCCACATACAGTCAAAACACATTCAGGGTCAGAATGAGGCTGAGATACCAGAAACATTGGTTATGACTATTTTGAACCCCAAAACGCTTAGCTGAGGCTTTATACCCTGAAACCAGGGATAAATCATTCCAGGTGTTTTGGGGATCTCTACATCTGGGCAGTCCGTACCTCTTGATAGGAGGGGACACTTATAACCTCTAAGGGATATGGTGATGGACAAGGTCAAAGCTGATGTCCAAATAAATTAAACAAATAAAGGGACTGCCTCAGTGCTACTACCATTGCATATCTAAAGCAATTTTCAAAAGTGTGTTTATTTATTTATATTCTTCATTTTCCTCAATATGAGACCCAAGGAGGCACATCATACAATATTTGAACAATCTAAACAAGTAACAAATTAAACAATAGAAAGTACAAGTACCTAAACATAAAATGGTTCATCATATTAAAATACTTAAACTAATTTAAAATGCATGCAAAACATTTGCTCAATTACAGCACATCCCATTCAAAGACTCTTCTGCTACACAGAGTTAAAGGCTAGAAGTTTACTTCAGTGGTTCCCAAGCTATGGTCTGCGGACCACCAGTGGTCCACAAGAATGAAAATATAGTCTGCAAGCTCACCATTACAACATCAGTAGCACTGAGGCACTGATTGCCTCGAAACCACAGAGCAACAAGAGCAACTGGTTTTGTTAAATCCTCTTATAGTGCCGAGGCAACAGGGATGTCAGGAGGGAAGAAGCTGACTACTCACAAAAGATTACTACTGCCACATCAGCTCTAGATTATTAAATAGAGTTTTCTGTGGGTGAACAGATGGCGATTACTAGATGGCATATGTTCTGTATCAGAAACAAGAACTGATGTGATCTATCCAATGCATTTTTCTGAATCAGCACCCCAACAAATCAAACCAAAATTAAAGTTGACCAAAAACGGATTCGTAACCCTTTTGGTGCTAATGTTGGAGAGCTATCCCTGTGCAAGTGGTCCATATTCAAGTGATCCCTGGTCAAAGGGTCCCTGGTCAAAAAAAAAAAAAAAAAAGGTTGGGAACCACTGGTTTACTTAAATGAACAGGTCTTTGCCCAGTGGTGAGAAGAGAGCATAGTAAAACCCAACCTATCCATCCATGGGAAGGAATTCCACAAGAGCAGCCTCCAAAAGGTTCTCCTTTATTCTCTTCTACATCCTCGCCAATTTTGTCTGTGGGTAATGAAATAGAGAATAAGCCCTTGCCACAAAATCTTCAGGCTTATTTGGGGAAAAACACCCCTTCAGATAGTCTGGACCAGCCATATAGGACTGGTATTTATATTATATGAACAATTCTGCAACATTTTGCAGCAAAGGGGATGGCAGGTTGTGCCTCTGACACCATTACAAAATCTACTTGATCATTCAAATCATGTGAAGGTTGGCATGTGAAGGTTGGAGGAAGAGTGCAAAAAAATGGATTAATAAATTCAGCTGTATGCTATCTTCAGAAGCAGTATTGGGTACTGAAAAGAGAATGGCCTTTCCAAATGTATCCTAGTGCTTTATGTCATCTTATAGTTTCATAAACTGCCTTGCTGCTTTAAAGCCTCATATATTTGTGTGTGTGTGTGTGTGCGTGCATCTTTTATGGATGTAGTCTTCAGCAAGGCACCTCGCTTTAGGATAAAAGCCTGGCTGTTGTCTATTAATAAGCCCACCAAGTCCATTGCAATTGGGTCCACTTGCCAAAAGGCTAAATAAGTTAAAAGGTAATCTTGTGCGCACTGAAAGATTCACAGAAACACTCCATAACTATTCCAATTGGGGGCAAAAACTGCCTGCCAGTCTCTAAAGTGACTTGGAGTCTCATTATACTCAAAGATAGATTGATTTAATATCTTCTGCCCTCTAAATGTTCTTATCAAAAATATTCTCTGGCTCTGTCAATGGATTCAGTCATTCAAGTCTTGACAGCCCCTTTCCCAAACTCTGAAAAGGAAAGGCACCTTGAATATTATTATTTATAAAGGCAGTTGAGTCATTTAGCATGTTAAGCAGGGCATTGCTCACAAACTTCAGATTAACCCATGTCTTAAAAGACAAATCTCATGGCACTAGTGAACATGCAGAATGTTAGTTACACAGTCCATTTTTTTCTATGATGCCATCAAGTGAAACTGGTCATTAGATGCAAAATGAAATAACCTCACATGTGCTACAGGCATGTATTATTGTCTTCACAATACATAAATAAAAACATATTGACAAGGCAAGTTCCTATTCCAGTTTAGACATATATATAGTTTTTCATGTTTACACAGAAACTTCCTTAAAAGACTTTGCAGCCTTTTGCATCTCATGTGAACTGCTGCCTTTGTCAGTCAGCATTATGGATATGTTTTAAAGGTAACTTTCAAAAGTAAAATGCACTGCTGCCCTTTCCCTACATCATGGAAATAACCTGGTTTCTATTTTATTAGACAACTACACCAGCCAAGGTTCAGAGCTAGTCTGAGACCTGACCTTGACTCCTTTATGGATGGTTGCCAACTGTAATAGACAGTGGCTATTAATATTTAGTTGCTGATACCCATAGTGTAAAGAAGTACAATTCAGTAAGAAATGTACCTTTTTATACCATGGATGTCAGCGACCAAAGTTACTAAAGACCTCTATCTTGTATACAGGTAGTACTGTTTTGTAGATATGTGCATGAAATTTCTTCCTACCATTTCTACCATTTCTTTTGTGTTCTCCATTTATTCAGAAGCACGAAATGGGAAGTCCCCTCCCCACACAAAAATCTGCTTGACACAAAAGCCTGCATGCAGCCTGCTTTTGTGTGCATCTGAACTTGCCTCCTTGCCTTTGAAAGAGAGCGCATGTGTAGTGGAGTCTGCAGAAAGGAGCTCCTACAGATGTTCTCCGGACTTGCCTGCATGCCCCACCCCACAGACACTCTCAGAGAGGGTGGTGGGGCATGTGGGGCAGAGTGTGTAGGTGGGCCCAGAGCACACCTGCAGCTTAACACCTCCTACTTTAGGATAAGAAGCACTTGGCTGCAGGCACTGGCAGGCACACGTGCTTTCTGGGCCTACCTACACATCCTGCAAGACATGCACTTTATTTCCAAGGAGAGTGCATGTGTGGCAGGACGTGCAGACAGGTCCGGAAATACAACCGAGAGCCTCTTACCCTATAGTAGAAACAGCAGGTGACAGGTAAGAAGTACACATGCTGGAAGGGGAGGCCAGTGGGTGGGATGCCCCCCTCCCCACCTCATAATACTCCAATTTGGGGCCTCAAAATGAAAGAATGAAAACAACCCTCCCAATTTTGGGAGGCTTACAAAAAACAAATTGGGGCCCCCAATGATAAACAAACAGAACAAGGTTTTCCCCAAATGCACATGTCTACTGTTTTTGGCTCCATATACACTGGAAATCACCCCTAAACTTAGAAAATAGGACAAGATAGTGATGGTTTTGAAAGCCAAGAAAGGGAGTGGTGTGTTCCTTAAAAGCTGAAGCACATACTGAGATGGTTAACAGAGTAAAGGCTAGGTTTGTTATACTTGAGTTTGCTCTGACAGACTTCCCAGAATTCAGTTGTATAATGTTACATTGCTTTGGGAACTATTAATTTGGCACAGGATGTGGAAGAGAATTGGACCTAATTGCTTTCTGCGTAGCTTGATGTACCTTCACCACAGGTAATCTAGTTAATTGCACACATACGAATTGCTGTTTAAGCTTCCCTGTGGTATTTCTATGTAAAAGAAGCAACCAACCTAAAGAGTATATTGTTGGGCTTGCTTTAATTTTTTTGGAAGATGTTAATAAGCAAATATTCGCTTTACAGTGCATAAAACCGCATGGCTTTATTCACCCTGTGAGACACCTTTGCTATAATAATTTGTGCAAACCCACTTTTTAAACTGTTATACTATGCAAAAGACCACAGGGGTGAAGCAAACAGGCTGACTACAATCCCACATAGAACTAAGTGCAAAGGAAACTATTGACTCCAATCAGCTTCTAATTCTCTCACACCCGGTTACTACCTCAAGGTGAAATAATCTCAATAAGATTTCAGACTGTTATGGAATTAAAGAACTATTTTAAATTCAGTTTTTCTTTAGAACAGATCTACAGACTCTCAGTAGTTAATGATACTTATATTTGCCTTATATCCATACTCGCTACTTCGCAGTTCGCTTTTCACAGACTCAATGTTTTGCGGGTTTTTGCCTCCTGGCAACAATGGAATGTGGAAGGGGGTTTCACCCTCCTCCTCAAGGGAAAGGCAGTCAATCATACAAAGAAAAGAGAGAGGAGATACAAAGCAGTATGTAAATCATGGCCTTATAGCTCCTTCCTTATAGCGAACCAAAAACAAAAAAAAGGTATGTGGCGCCTTTAAATCTCTCCTGGCTTCTGCCTCACCCTCAGAATGCAATGTATATAATACCTGGGATCTAATCTCAGGTTTTCTGCTTTAAACAGGATTATATGAGTCCACAGTGCCAGATAATCTGGGATAAAAAGAAAATCTAGGATCAAATCTTGGGAAATAGGGCCTGTCTGGAAGGATCCTTCATTTCAAAGTTCTCAGGGTCTACATCAAGCTCTGGTCTTGATTAGTTTTTTTTTTTTTTGCCTCATCAGTCATTCTATAATTTTGGAATCCAGAACATCTGTTCCTATTGCACTCTTTTGTACCTTTAAGGTTTCCTAGCTTATAAGACAGATGTGTTATTCAGGTAGCTTACTTTTCCAGACAAATCCATCTGTTTTGCAACGGTGACAATGCTTTTTAGTGGCTCTAATGCCTTCTTGGTTTTAAGTAGATACCCCCTGAATTTTGTATTTAATACAAATATGTATTGTAGTATTGCAATTTTTTTAACCTGCTAGTCCCTTTAAATTACTGAATTGAACTGCACATTTTATTATACAGTTTCTTCTTTTCACAATAAATATAAGTGTCATCAGAAGTATTTTTATTAATTGTGCTAATCAGATTTTTAAAAAAGGCATTGACATGAATCTTGTAAGAGAGTTTTATCTTTGTAAGTGGATTTACATGTGCAAGAATTAGAATTGGGTTGCTCTGTAATGTTCATATCCAGCAGTGGGCTGATGTTGGATGACTAAGGGCCCTTCCACACAGCTCTATATCCCAAAATATTAAGGCATAAAATCCCATAATATCTGCTTTGAACTGGGTTATCTGAGTCTACACTCACATAATGTGGGATTTTCTGCCTTGATATTCTGGGATATAGGGCTGTGTGGAAGGGCCCTGTGTTAGGAAGCCATCAAAGTGATGGATGTGCATTGGGACCACTGAGAATCAGGACCAATGAGGGAAAGTCCCCAATGTGCTACAAACCCTTGATATATAATGGAAGACAGGTAAGGGAGTTCCTGTGTGAATTGGATGCTCTTGCCAGTTGTCCCATTATAAATCCTCACAATTAACAAGGCTTTTTGTAGGGCCTCTGCTATGTAGTTAAGTATATGTAAAGCCATTATACATAGAGGGTGGTATAGAATTCCAGTCACTCTTTTCTTTCCTCACTTGATCCTTTGCTTTGCTTTCCAAACACTGGACTGTTATCTTTTCAGTTTATAATCATTGCATTCACTCCAGACTAATTCTTGTTTTAATTTTCCAGTCGTTAAAATACTCTAACCCTAAGCCTACCTTGTCAACAGGTATAATTTTCCCTATGTATTTCACTAATATGTAGAAGACAGAGTACATTTTACTAACATGATAACAGATTTTTCAATGACTTTTGCAATTTAAACCTACTACATTGGATACAGTACCGAGCCAAAATGAAATGGGCTGGTCAATAACAGAAAGTAGACAGCTAGCATCCCATTTTCATTCAATATGATATCAGCACACCATTCAAAACTGGATATTTACAAACTGTCTCCCCAGTTGCATGGTATCCATAATCTCTATTTATAGTGATACTCAGATTTTATTATGACCGTCTGTTACACGATTTCATGTTTCCTTTGTTCAGTGACTCTGAAGAATAGCTATCCAGAGAGATCACTGGTTTTGTGACCAGAATAGCATAATGTTCATTCTCAAACTTCCTATTGTTTCCTCCAGGGAGAACAAGATGGTATATACATCTTGGTTCACTTCCATTTTATCCTCATAAAAACTCTGTGAGTTGGGTTAAACCAAGAGGTAGTGAGTGTTCAAAGGCACATAGTGGCCTTCATTGCTAAGACAAGATTTGAACTTAGATCTCATCACATAATACTCTGACTACAGCCATATTGGCCCTTGAACATCTGATTTACTTAACTTATATCTAATATTTTCAAATACTTCAATAAATCTGTAGTAAAGTAATCTTTAGTATTGCAATCTCTTCATTTATTGCTGCTTTGCATCATCATCACCAGCAAGTACACTAGCCAGATGAGGTGTGATAAGATATAAATAATTTCTATTATAATTTCTGGAAGCAATGTAAACCATTTTGAATATTATGTGTTGAATAAATGGTAAAATAAATGAAAAGCCTTGATCAAGTAGGCATGGCTGTCATTTCTGCATTTCTGTATTTCATTCAGCACTATCAGAGGGTTGCTGAAATGAAAAACTCTGAATGCTGTGAAATTTGTGGCAAATATTCAAGACTTCCAAACAATGATAGCAAGTGAATTATACACTACTTGCAAAAAAATAGTTTACACACTTATGCACACAAAAATAGTCTAGATGAAGGACTGTTTAGGCCACGAAAACTGGATGCACAGCTATAAAATGGGCTGAGCAAATTTCATGTGAAGCAATAGGGTAATGAGGATGATAAGAAATATGGAGAATAAAGCATATTAGGAGACAATGAAGAAGCTGGCCCTGTTCAGCTTGATGAAGAGAAGATTAAGGGGTGACATGATCATACTCTATAAATGCCACAAGGGCTGCAACAAAGGGCTGTACAGGCTTGTTCTCTGCTGCTTCAAAGGGTAAGACTACATCTAATGCTTTTAAGTTGCAGGATGTGATGAACCCTTACCTTATTTACAGCCAGGATGCAGGGCCTGGAGAGGCCTGTAGGCTTAGGGGGATGGGGGGTGGGTGGATGGGCTGGCGAGGCATCAGTGGCCATTTTGGATAAGGGACCCCTTACAACTTTATGACTGTATGTAAGTAGTAGCATACACTATGTAGATAATAATTACTTTAATTTTTGAAAAAATAATAACTTAAAAGCATCACTTGTGTAGTCTTGGTTTAGAAGCAAATGATTGATTGTGTGCGCAGTAACTATAAATGAAGTGTGATATTAAATTGGAAGCCATCAAACCTGAATTCTACAATTCCTCTGTTGCAATTATGCATGCAGCATTTTTGGCACAATTGTGAGAGACAAAGGCAGAGCTGAAAAAGAAAAGTAACACCTTAATAGAATGATACATTATGAATTATGGAGACCAACATTTGCATTTCAGAAGAACTGAAGTTTGATACATCTCTTTCCATCATCTTTATAAAGAAATGTGAGTGAGGAGCAAAGCATCCCTGCTGTGCAACCCTGGAAACTTACAGGTGAGATTTGCTCTCTTTTTGGTTGCTTTCCGAAGTTACTAGTGCCAAAGAAAGTGTCTTTGTGTTTAAAATGATTCCTGTACAGAACAGCCTAATGTGATCTGTTTGTGCTGTAAGGACTGGGGGCAGAAGAAAACCAGAATAAATGCTTGAGAAATTCAACCTTTTCTATAACAAATCTGGCACCCTTGATCCATGAGGTATTCCTGTACCCATTTACCTGGAAGTAAGCCTTATTAAATCCAGTGGGGGCTACTTACAGAGCATTGAAGAAGAAGAAAAAGAACTTAATTTTTCTATCCTGCCTCCATCTCCCCAGAGGGACTCAGGGCGGCTTATATGGGACCAAGCCCAGGGCAAAATACAATTATAAACAGAACAATAAACAGTTAAAATAGCATAGAATTGCAGTGTTAATATACTTTTTCTGTATGAAAAATGAATGCATTCATGCCAGGGACAAACAATCTTAAAGATATTTTCATAGAATGTGCAGAAAGGGATTTCGAAAGGGCAAGGGATATGCCACTGGGAGTCAACTAGAAAGCTGCACAAGTGAAAAGAAAAGGCAAGGAAACATTCAAAAGCCAAACTAAGACAACTGTAAACAGAGTTAAAAGAGAGGGTTGCAAAGGCAGGCTTAGTATGTAAGCTGGCAGGGACCAAGTTTCTTCAAAATGCCAGAAGGGTTGCAATCACATGTTTTTAGTAACTAGATGTGATGTGGAACTAAGGAATGCCCTTCAGAAACATGGTTCATTTCTTGGGCAATTGCTTTTAGACTCAACAGTTTTTTTCTTCCTGAGGAATTGATCTCTCTCTCTCTTTCTCTCTCTCTCTCTCACAGGTTGCATCCACTATAGCAGGCTTTTTGTGAATAATCAACACCTGTATAGAAGTTCCATCACCTTCTCAAGATTTTAAATATGTCCAACAATCAAATGTTTCTCCTGCCTTTGAAGAATACAGAATGATACCATAAGCAGATGCTGACAGTCAAGCTCAGTCAAATTAAGTTGTAGGAAAAACTTTTCCCTACACTGCTCTATGACTTCATCACACAGAATTAAATAAGCGTTTTCTTCACACTTAAGAAACTGCCACTGATGATGCCCTTCACACAACTTAAGCTTCAAATGTGGTGCAGAGGTATCTTGCTACCAAGACTATGATACTTACAGCAACACCTCAGCAAGCCTGAATCCAAACGTGGCAGGCTAAAACCTGGAACATCAATCAGTGGTTGAGGCCAGATGAAAGACTGCCTCCTGGGCATACAGAACACTGGGCAACTTGGAAGACGCTGAACAGGCTGCACTCTGGCACCATAAGATACAGAGCCAATCTTAAGAAATGGGGCTACAAAGTGGAGTCCATGCCATGCGAGTGTGGAGGAGAGCAAATCACAGACCACCTACTAAAATGCAACCTTAGCCTTGCCACATGGACAATGGAGGACCTTCTCACAGTGACACCAGAGGCACTCTAAGTGGACAGCTTCTAATCAGAGAAATTTAGTATAGTGCCAAGTATTTTTACTTTGTTTATGTTTTAAACATTTATATTATTAGGACATTTGTATCCCATCCTTTCTCAACCTCCGCAGAGGGACTCAGGGTAGCTACCAAGCGGCACAGCACAGTACCAACAACAAAGGAAAACAAGCATAAATACACATATTATAATAAAACCCTGGGTTTTTGTAGGTTTTTCAGGCTGTATGGCCATGTTCTAGAAGCATTCTGACCTGACGTTTCACTTGCATCTGTGGCAAGTATCCTCAGAGGTTGTGAGGTTGTGTTTTATAATAAAACAGATATAAAAATACATTAAATACATTTTAACCGTACCCTCAGTTTGCTTCTGACATGATAAATAAAAAAATCTTGCTGTGGGTTTTTCCCACAATTCCTGAGTCTATTGGCAAGTGACTTATTCCTCAATTCCCCACATAGATACTTATAAAAACACCCGATTTAACATATGATAAGAATCCCGCTTGCCTGTTTTAAATAAAATGATGATGTCATTATGGAGGAAGGAGTCAAGATTGGCAAAATCGATTATTTTCTGTTGCCATTACCATCTTGAGACTGAGGAAGTATTGCAAACAAAATATTCAAAACATTTAGGAGAAAATAGCAAGCATGCAAATCCTGCGCTTTGTGTCTTTGTAAACTTAGCAAGCTCTCAGCTCCCTCTTCCTGTATCAGGTGATAAACATCCTTTTGAACTCTTGCCTGAAACTCGTGCTGTGCTGATTTTGCCTATCAAAAGGACAGCAGACAGAGATTTAAGAAAGCTAAAGCTTCATCCCCCTCTCTCTTGTAAGAACACAAGAACAACCGCTCTATATATGTTGTTATTTTTCAGGCTGTAAATTGAATTTCCAAAAAGTGAGAAGTTCAAAAAAGAAAAGAAGATGGAGGAGGGACAATGGGCAAATCAAACAGATAAATATTAAAGAAAGCAGAGAGAAGGATTAGGTGTGATAAAGGTACGAAAATCTTTCATTTAATTTCAAAACAGAGTAAGCTGAAGCTTTATGGAAAACCTACTCTCAAAGACTTGACTTGTTCTGTGGAATGAAGTCTTTAGTCACTATGAGGAATTCTACAGTAACTACCAAAGGCCAGGAGTGAATATTGGTATTTTATTCCCATCCCAATCCATAAATAACAATCACCTCTCTCTAAAATAAATGCTTGAAATCCCACTACAAGATCCTCTCCTGCAAGCAGGAAATCACAACTTAAGAGTATTGAAAACATTAAAATAGCTTCTGTTAACAATCCTTATCTGCTCTTTTCCAGTCATACCTTTTTGCTCTAACTAGAAGGATGCAATGCCACCCTCTCACAGTGGGCTGTAATGGTGAATCCAATGGATGTCCGAGTTGCAGAGTATTAACATCACCAAACAATTCAATTTCTATTTGGTGTTATAACCATGTTAGAAATAAAATGTTATCCAATGATAATGGTACACTATCATATAGCAAAACTTCAAGTCTGAGGCATCTAGCCAATTAAGTCCCTTAGAAATGTGACAGATCTTATGTCCAAGGGACATCTCAGTATGACAATAGGAAATTTGTTCATTCTGCCAACACATTAGTGAACACTTTTGGCAAAATTTGCTTGATGAACATGTGTTTTAATACAGTAACTGGCTTTGATTCTTTTGGTATTTTTGTATAGCACAGAGTTGATAAAGTATTGCAGTCCATTAACATTTCAATAAAGGATGGGAAAATAATTCTGTTTTATCACCAAAATGTGTCTATACCAAAACCTGCTGAGAATTTTGGTGCCTGGCACTCTATGTCAGGAGCTGATTTCTGCTGTTTAAGAATCTTCTCAGTGACATCTCAAGGCCAGCAAGGTGCAGCAGACCGGTGGAAAGACTTGCTGGCAGCAGGATGGACTAACTTTTTCTCATGGAAAAAATGTGATAAAGGACTGGGGAGAAGGCAAGGACTGGAATGGGGTGGGGTAGTGAGTATAGTAGCAAAAGCAGGAAGTTCTGGTCAAGGACACCGTTAGCAACTCTCTTTGACTGTGGAAGCTTAAGCAATAAAAGCAAATCTGAAGTGAACTTTGTGAGTGGTCTGAATTGCTGGCTAGGCTCTGCAGGGAGTGACACTTTGCCATGTTTCTTTCTCTCAATGTATTTATTTTCTGATAGAATGGAGTGGATAACTAACTCAGATGTTTCAGATTGCAACTCTTATCACTCCTAGCCAGTACTGCCATGAGTGAAGGTTGATGAGATCTGTAATTTCACAATTTCTAAAGCACCAAAGTTGCCCTCTCCTGCTATATGAAGAGAAGGGAAGTTACTTACCCTATATGATAATTAACCTATTATGCATAACTTATTCTTATTGGGTTCTGTCAATGACAGGGCTTGATGTTTATTTATTTACTGACTTTTGGTCCATAGTTTCCAAACTCCCTCAGCCAGCTCTTCACCACCCCCAGAGTCAGACGCGACTAAACTTAATGTCAAGGGTAAATTTTTGCCTTTTACATTGATTTACATTGATTATCCATAATTCATTGCCTCACAATGCCACTGTGTGCCTGGGAAGTTCTGCCATGATACATGGCACCAGCTAGATGAATTCATAGAACCCATCACTATGGCTGCTAAAGATCCTGCTAAAGTCTGTCACTAATTCTGTCACCTGGCATCAAGGATGACTCTGAACAGAGGAAGCTCCAGTCTGACATGATTAGAAATAACCACCCAATCTATTAAAGTTTAAATGTACGAGAATGATACACTTTACTGTTTCAAGCAAAAGAAATAAACAGCATCCTACAATTTAACAACATTTTGTATTGTTTTTGCTATTACTGTTATAAGATGGAAAATCTGCATACTTAGTTGATATTGTACAGGATTTAATACAAGCAGTTTCTGACACCATAGGGAGCTTTCAGTGAGCAATTTCTGACAATCCCCTTTCTGGAGCAGCTAACATTACATTTTCAGTTCAAGCAATATTTCATTTCAGTAGCAAAGTGAGCTACCAAAGCAATAGCATCTGGAGAAATGATAAAACCAAATGAGTTTGGAGTTATCAGAAAGTCTGTCTTAAGTCATAGATCTTTGGCAGCTTCTGTGTGTGTGTCAAAATGGGATCTTGAAGTAAGGATGTCCATTCAAAATGAGCAGAATCATATAGTTCTGTGGTTGAAAATCATTAATTGAAATGGAAATCTAAATCCAGTTCACACCCCCTGCAGTGACATCAAATGTTGCTTGAGTCAACAGAACATTCTGTATTACTGATACCAAAGTCCTTCTCCCTTTCCAAACAATGACTTTGATTAATTTCAGCAGTGAACTTGTCTCATGAATATGGTTCTGACATAGTCCACCTCTAATCTGAATCCTTTCTTTCTCATTATTTTTATTCTATTCTCTTTTCTACTGAATACATTGCATATGTATTCAGAAAGGAGGAAAGCAAAAGGAGGAAAGCAAAAGGAAACAGTGAAAAGGGGAGATATGTCCAGTTAAATGCGCAATTCCAGAGGTTAGCCAGAAGAGATAAGGAACTATTTTTAAATAAGCAATGCATGGAAGTGGAAGAAGACAACAGAATAGGAAGGACAAGAGACCTCTTCCAGAAAATTAGAAACATTGGAGGTAAATTTCAGGCAAAAATTGGTATGATAAGAAACAAAGATGGCAGGGACCTAACAGAAGCTGAAGAGATCAAGAGAAGGTGGCGAGACTATACAGAAGATCTGTATAGGAAGGATAACAATATCGAGGATAGCTTTGATGGTGTGGTGAATGAATTAGAACCAGACATCCTGAGGAGTGAGGTTGAATGGGCCTTAAGAAGCATTGCTAACAACAAGGCAGCAGGAGATGATGGGATCCCAGCTGAACTGTTTAAAATCTTAAAAGATGATGCTGTCAAGGTGATGCATGCCATTTGCCAGCAAATATGGAAAACACAAGAATGGCCATCAGACTGGAAAAAATCAACTTATATCCCCATACCAAAAAAGGGAAATGCGAAAGACTGCTCAAACTTCCGTACAGTGGCCCTTATTTCTCATGCCAGTAAGGTAATGCTCAAGATCCTGCAAGGAAGACTCCAGCAATACATGGAGCGAGAGTTGCCAGATGTTCAAGCTGGGTTTAGAAAAGGCAGAGGAACGAGAGACCAGATTGCCAATATCCGCTGGATAATGGAGAAAGGCAGGGAGTTTCAGAAAAACATCTACTTCTGCTTCATTGACTATTCTAAAGCCTTTGACTGTGTGGATCATAATAAATTGTGGCAAGTTCTTGGCGGGATGGGCATACCAAGCCACCTTGTCTCTCTCCTGAGGAATCTGTACAAGGACCAAGTAGCAACAGTCAGAAGTGACCACGGAACAACAGACTGGTTCAAGATTGGGAAAGGCGTACGGCAAGGCTGCATCCTCTCACCCAACCTCTTTAACTTGTATGCAGAACACATCATGCGATGTGCGGGGCTTGATGAATGCAAAGCTGGGGTGAAAATTGCTGGAAGAAACATTAACAACCTCAGATATGCAGATGACACCACTCTGATGGCCGAAAGCGAGGAGGAGCTGAGGAGCCTTCTAATCAAGGTGAAAGAAGAAAGCGCAAAAGCCGGGTTGCAGCTAAACGTCAAAAAAACCAAGATTATGGCAACAAGAATGATTGACAACTGGAAAATAGAGGGAGAAACCGTGGAGGCCGTGACAGACTTTGTATTTCTAGGTGCAAAGATTACTGCAGATGCAGACTGTAGCCAGGAAATCAGAAGACGCTTACTTCTTGGGAGGAGAGCAATGTCCAGTCTCGATAAAATAGTGAAGAGTAGAGACATCAGACTGGCAACAAAGATCCGCCTAGTCCAAGCCATGGTATTCCCTGTAGTAACCTACGGATGTGAGAGCTGGACCTTAGGGAAGGCTGAGCGAAGGAAGATCGATGCTTTTGAGCTGTGGTGTTGGAGGAAAGTGCTGAGAGTGCCTTGGACTGCGAGAAGATCCAACCAGTCCATCCTCCAGGAAATAAAGCCCGACTGCTCACTGGAGGGAAAGATACTAGAGACAAAGTTGAAGTACTTTGGCCACATCATGAGGAGACAGGAAAGCCTAGAGAAGACAATTATGCTGGGGAAAGTGGAAGGCAAAAGGAAGAGGGGCCGACCAAGGGCAAGATGGATGGATGGCATCCTTGAAGTGACTGGACTGACCTTGAGGGAGCTGGGGGTGGTAACGGCCGACAGGGAGCTCTGGCGTAGGCTGGTCCATGAGGTCATGAAGAGTCGGAGACGACTGAACGAATGAACAACAACAACACATTGCATATGCATTTTTTGACTAATTTTAGTCAAAAAATTAATCCAAAAAGCTTCAAGCAGCTTACCAATGAGTCGATATAAGTATTGTACTTTATCCTTTCTTGAGTCCCTTCGGGGAGATGGAGGCGGGATACAAAAATAAAGTTGTTGCTGTTGTTATTGTTAAGAACTTAGTCTGTACCACAAAACCAGCCCGCTAGTTGTTATATAACATGTCATCTTTTCATCTTTCATAATGGCTTTAGCTATTGTTCTTAACTGCTTTTATTTAATGTTAAATTTATATTAACTGTTATATTCTTATAGGATATTAAGTTTTTACTGTTGATTATTTTGTCTGTTATTAAAGTTAGAATTAGGTTACTTTTATATTGTTCAATATGGTTTGCCTGATGTAATTTGTTTAAAAGTTTTACCTTTCTGGCGTTGAATGTAAGCCATACATGATGGAAAAGAAGTGCAGACCATGTCTACTTTTTCCACTGCAGCACCACTTCTGGCCTTTTCAAATGCCTATGCAGAACAATGGAGACAGCATCTCGCTCCCTGAAGCAACACTGATGCATTTCCCTCTCCATGGAATGACAGTCAACTTATCAATGGGTCATTTATAAATCCATAATTTTGGCCCCCAAACCTGCCCTAAACTTATATACAGGTTTGGCTTATACATGAATATATCCAATACTACTCATATACTACAACCACAGTTCCTGTGGATGCGGTGTTGGATATGAAGTGCAGTGTTGGATCTTCTCAATATATTGGAACTATTTCTTGAAAATTGCTAGGCCTTTGCATAGTCTTCTTGTATCCAACTGATTCTAATCTTTCTGCATTGCTGATATAAAAGAGAACTGTCAATATAGTAGAAATATACATCATTTTTTCATTAAGCTAGTTTTATATCACCCACAGTTAGGTCATTAAAAGTTATGGCATTTCTCTCGCAAAAGTTCTTGGAAAACTGTTCTATAAAGTCCTAGGGGGTTTTTTTTTAAATAACCTCAGCATTTTTCACTCAAGGCATATGAGATTGCTTGGTCAGTAGATTAAGTTGTGAACAGCTATACTGCAAGCCCTATTTTGAAATCCCTGCTTCTATGATGCAAGTAAAGACAGAATTATGCAAGATGGAAGTGCAGCTTCTTTGCACATTCAGTAATGTGTCATATGTTATTACACTGAAAAAGTATGGTGCATTTATGACAGATTGCAAGAAAAAGAGCAGCATTGCTTTTTAAAGAAAGTTGTTGCCATGTTGTATATGAAGAGCTTGTTGAATGTTGATTCATCTGTACAGGTTTACTATGTTACCAGTCGCTCCATAGTTTCTTGAAATACTTCTTGGAAAAAATAAAGGTTGTGGCTAAAGCAGAGACAAAATTTCATTTCCCCCACAAATGAAATTTTCCTTCAGTCCCCAAATTTGTAGCACTGCAAAGAGTGAGGCATTGAGAATTGTTCACACCTTTTATATTTGCTGTGTTCACATTCCCTTAGATTTTTGTCAGTCCTCTTTGGATATCTAAACTTTATTTCTAAGTTCTAACCTGAAATTTTATATTGCTAAAATTATAGAGATTTTTGAACTAAAGAAACTTTTCAGGTGAGGGCAATTCTTACTTGGTGGGCATAGCCCCATAATTATATTCCTATTCAACAATAACACATTAAAATTGCAATAGATTTTTTCAGATTGCAGCAGAAAAAAACAATAGCATGCTATGTCTAGATCAGGCTTGCACAATTTGTCAGTAGTAAGATAGGCTAAGTCTCTTTTTAAGCGAGTTATAATTAATGGTTAATTAGAATTGTTGTTGTGTGCCTTCATGACGTTTCAGACTTAAGACAACCTTATCACAGGATTTTCATGTCAATATTTATTCAAAAAGAATTTGCCTTTGTCTTCCTCTGAGGCTGAGAGAGTGTGACTTGCTCAATGGGTTCAGAGCCATAGTCCAACGTTCAAACCACTACGCCATGCTTTCTGAATTCTGGATTCTTTCCTTCTCTTTTTCCCACCTCTTTCCTTCTCTTTTTCCCACCTCCCTTTCTTACTTTTCCTGCTTCCCTCTCTGTTTCCTACGTGACTTCCTTCCCTTTCTCCCTCCTTCCATCCCTCTCTTTTTCTTACCTGCCTCTCCTTCCTTCCTTCTTTCCTTCCTTCCTTCCTTCCTTCCTTCCTTCCCTCCTTTCTTCCTTCTATCCTCCCTCCCTCTCTTTCCTTTTTTCCCTGCCTCCCTCTCTTCTTCCTTTTCAGGCCTTTTATATTACCTAATAAGCTTATTTTAGTTGCAAATACATAATTCCCAAATTCATTTACCCACATCACTGAAAAATACCCCACTATTCTCCCAGAAGTGTTTATGGATCTCTCTGGGTTCTCCAATGCTTTTCTAAGGTATGCTTCCAGCCCACATGTAGTTAAAATACTGGTATGGGGTTTGCTATTATCTGCTGTTTCAGGTCTTGGAAGACATCCCCTGCAGATACAGGGGTTGTTCCAAGATACTGTGCAAAAGTTTCTTGTACATTCTTAAGAAAGTGTATAATAAAGGTAGGAATCAAAAGCATTCTTTGTGTAGGCGTATGGGAGGAGAGAAGGTTTTCAAAACATCAGAAGATAACTCAACCCTAGAGCAGCACACGTTTTGAGTTCATTTGTGGTAAGAGCTGCACAGTAGAAGCAAAGCTTGCCTGTTACACACTCGTTTCCTGTGGCATCTTTGATGAAGTTTGTATTAGCAAGGAATCAGAAGAAATGCCAAAAATCAAACAGTGGAGCAAAAAGTAACAATAAAAATGGGGTAGCAGAATCATCCAAGGAAGAAAGGGTTGAATTCCATTATACTGCAAATAGGACATATAAGAAAATTTAGCACTTTCATTCTGCTCTACTTCATCTGGCATGTGAAAAGGGAGGGGATATTAAATACTTTATAGCTTGATTATAATGGAGATAAGGAAAATACTCACCTTTTTGTTAACATCTTTGAAGTATGCAATGTGCCCAGAAGAAATCTTAGAAAGTAAGGATACCAGTTAATCACTAGAATTATAAATGAATAAAAGGATGAAAGGCAGTAAGAAGCATTTAATTTAAGAACATAAACATGAATTTGGGGATTAGTGAATCATTTATTAAAGGCTGCACATTGCACAACATGAAGTCACTGTGAGAGGACAGGCTATATCCTCAATTTTCTAGCCTCACGTACAAGGACAAAATAAATTTTAGTTTTCTAACCACTGTGAGACAAGACAAATATTTTTCTGAATATTTCTCTTTTTATCTGAGCCTCTCAAAGTATTCTTGAGCACTGTTCTACGCCAAAAATTATGCAAGGGATTTGCAAAAAAATCCAGGTTTTCTGTACAGAAAACAGTGTTTCCTGAATAGGAAACAGATGTCCTGTTCAGAAAATGTGTTGAGATTTTGGTGCAAAAAAGCCACTAATTTTTTTGAGTCTCTTGGTCATTGTCAGAAAGTCTGTCTTAAAGTCATGGATCAAGCTTTGGTAAAAACTGGAATGAGCATGTTTCATTGACCATAGTTTATTTAAAAAAAATATTCTCTGTGTTATAAGCTTCTCTTTATCATTTAGGACACTATTATGAGTGTTTTATCTTCAAGTCATGTTTGACTTAAGGTAACTCTAAGGTGGCCCTGTCACATGGCTTTCTGAAGACAAGAGTATGTGACTTGACCAAGGTTACCCCCAGTGGGTTTTCACGGCTGAACAGGCATTTCAACCCTGTTCTCCACAGCTGTAATTCAATACCCAAATCATTATGCTCCACTAGCTCCCGAATGTTCAAATATGGAGAGGCAACTTCACAAAAATCTTGCCGTGCTATTATTTTTCCCAACAGGGCTTCTGCCAGAAAACCCATTTCTCAGCCAGGAAACAAATAGTAGGGACTATTCCACTGCTAGGACCAGCTCATATGCTTGCAAAGAAGGAACTGATCTCCAGTGCTGTCAGTTCACCTCATATCTTTCAAAAGTCACCCCATCAAGTCAGTGAATCTTTTGATGCTACAGTGGACAGAATTCACAGAATTAAAGCAAGGACTACCCTAATAAAAGAATATTTGATGAGGTGTGCATTATTAACTCAATAAATTAGAACAACGCTTTGAAAAGAATCTTACATTTTTGGAGGAAAATTGCATTCAAAAGCTATTTCCAAAAGTTTTATATGTGCAGATTTATTGCCTATTGCCATCTATTTTAATACCTATTCCCTAGGTCATTAGAACCTACAGAAGGCCTAGTAGATATTACAGCACACATGGCAGTATGGCATGACTCTGGATAAACCAGTATCATGCTCAACAGCAGTTCCAGTAATTCCCACAGGGTGGTGAACCATCACTGCTATTGTTGATCCTCAGGAACTAAATACAGAAAAAGTTGCTAAATGGAGCAGAATGTGGCCATTTCTAAAATTCCTAAATTATGTAAAATAACAATTGATGCTTCATTTAGTATAAAAAACAAGGATAACAGTTTGTAAAGGTTACTCTTGGGAGTGCATCTCCTAAAATCTCCCAGTACACCAACTGGCTGCCTGTTGTGGTAATTGGTCCAAACTCTAACACACCCATTAGAGTGCTCCCTATAAGAGATGATTATTAAATGTTACTGAAATCTAATGTGTCAAATGGTGCATCCTTATTGATTACTGTTATCACAGTTAGTTGATGTAGATCATCAGCTGTCAATAATGTAGAGTAAAGAACATGAAGCGTTCTCTCTCTTGGTTCAAAAGTAATTTCCTGGCATGATTTTCATCCAATATGAAATCATAATATTATAGTAAAAATACAAGTCCTCTCCCCCAAATGTGGCTGCAAAGATATCAATAACTGTTGGTTTCAGTTTGAAATAAACATGGTTTTCAATGTCTGAACTATGAAATTGATAATGGGTCTAGGAAATCATTTACCAATATTTCAGATCAATTTGTTTCATTAAAACCATAATATTAATGGTTTATCTGGATGAATTATGAATAACTGTGGTGTAGATTTGTAAAAACAAATGAGCAGCAACAGAAGACTCAGGACTGCAACTCCCATCATCCTTAGTCAACCTAGCCAGAAGGATTTGGAAAACCACCACTTCCTACCCTTGCTCTCATTAATTGAAAACAAAAGTGAAAGTTCATAATTATCTCATTGCAAGCAGCTTTGGGAGGTAGGGAGAAGAGGATGCAAGTCAGAGGACATGTCCATCATGATATACCGATGGTCCCTCTACCTAAGGTCCTCTGCATTGGGGGCATTTTACTGCTTTTAATCAAAGCAAGGAAGGGGGCCTGCTGTAGGTCATCACAAAATGCATGGCAGGCTCCACCCACATTCCTCCCAAAGTGGAGAAGAAGTGTGGAAATGAATTTTCTCTTCCACTACGAGGAGGAAAATGTCATTTGGGTAGCTCAGATGGAGCTACTGCACTTCCGTTTTGGCTGTGTGATGATAGAAAGGGTGTCTGGGCAATGCATGTTGCCACCCTTTCTGCCATGTCATAAAGGGAGGGAAAGGGTGACAATGTGCCTTCCCATTCACCGGTGATTGCCAAGTCCTAGAAGCACTTTAGCACAACCAATGTTGCTGCACACCGCACTTTTAATCCTACGTTCCTCCTGCCATCTCAGCACTTTTAACCCTGTACCCCATTGCGCCAGCCGAACCAGTTTTAATAGTGTCTTGATGTATTGATGTATTGTCATTGTGGTTATTTTGCTTAATTGTTTTGATTTGCTTTGTTTATTGTTGTGTTATGTTTTTATTGTATTGTGTTTTGAGGCTTCGGCCCGTGTAAGCCGCATCGAGTCCTTCGGGAGATGCTAGCGGGGTACAAATAAAGTTAATAATAATAATAACGCAACAGCACTGCTTGAACGGACTATGTGAAGAGGTAGTACGTGTTGCAAGCACCTACTCTCCTTATTCCTCAAACTTATCTGGAGATTCTCCAATTTGGTACCTGTGCATCGTTAAATTAAGCTATAATAAAAAATGCCTTTGAGCATTAGACCTGATTCTGCCCATGGGGGATGAGGGGAACTTTCAGGAAATTAAATATTCTAGCCAAATGAAGTCAACAGAGCTTCAATATTTTAAACAGTCATAAGCTTTCATTGATTTCTTAGGTAATGCAGCAGGTTAAAAATCCTGTGTCCTTATTCTATGATTTAAATTATCAGGACATGGCAAAATGGATGATGGCTATTGACTCACAGTAGTAAATCACCTGACAGACAGGGCCTTCATAATGCATCAATTTGTTCTTTTCATACCACTACATTGTAGCTCCATATATATCTAATTTATTTATTATCAGGAGGCTCTACATAGATGATATATGGCAAGAGGATTTGTATGGAAAGAGGCTCAGTGTGACTCTTTTGCCCTCTTTTTTTATTAATGCTGTTTAAAGGAAGAAAGCAATTTTATACAGGCATTTCCTCCACACCTAAATAATTTTAAATGCATAATCATCAAAATGCGGCATTATCTATTCCTCCTCCTGTATTAATTATGTTCATATTTGCATTCACAAAGCAACCTTATCTGAATCCAATGCAAATTACTGCCACTGCCAAGGAAAAGGCTCTTGCCAAGTTATTTAGAAAACAGTTCCCTGAAAAGTGCCGGGAAAAGTGAAGAGGGATATGTTCCCTTCTGTATATTTTATTCAAAAAGCATAATCCACTGGGATCTGCAAACCACTAAAAAAACACATGAAAACATTGTATGCTCTTAACATGAACTATAAGTAATTTCTGATTTATCGAATATATTTTAGGCTCCAATGTCATTCATGAATACTGGTGACTAGAGGCTCTCCATATCCACAGATTTTTGCATCCACAGATTCCAGCAATATTAGGGAAAAAATCTCAAAAGCAAATCTTCACTTTGCGTGCACATTTGAGAGGTTCACAATCTTATGTAAGTTACAGCATTTTACAATGCCATTGTATATAATGGGATGAGCATCCAGGGAACAAATCTCAGCGTACTATTTTTTAAAGGCTGGTGCCCAGAGGGATTAAGAAAAGACATTTACTCCAATGAGATTTTAAAAAAGGAAAGCAATTCACAACCATCTCCTACAATGTATTCAGTATTTATTTCTCCCAAATAGTCTTGTCTTGCACAAGTGTGTTACATTTTATCTATTTATTCAAAAGGGGAGTGGATTTTAATTATATATATATATATATAGTTTCAAAATTATTAAAATGCATAGGCTAGAAACACACCATACTTTAGTTGTGATGGACATTCTAGTTGTATTTATTTACACATATACTTTTCTTCACAGAAATCCCATGCTCAACATAGTTGAGCAGGCATATGCACATGGATGAAGCTATACTATAAAACTAATGTAGTTTGACACTACTTTAACTTCTATAACTCAGTGCCATGGAACCCTGAGAACTGTCCTTTGGTGAAACACCAGCACTATTTGTCAGAGGAGGCTAGAGACATTGTAAAACTACAACTCCCATGAGTCCATAGCATTGAGCCATGGCATTTCAAGTGGTGTCAAACTACATTAATTTTACAGTGTGGATGCACCCTCATATATTTGCTGATATAGATCACACATTGGCCAAGTGCAACCCTACAGATATTTTTGACTATAACTACTACTAGCCCTAGTCAACCTAACCAGTAGTTAGGAATGCCTTGAAGGTTGCATATTTACCATCTTAACAGAAATACATCACACCCTCTGCATATTTCATAGAGTTACCAGGCATGGGCAATTTTTTTCCCCCTGAAGTCTCATTGTAGACCCGACCAGGAGGGTTGGGCCATAAGGGTGAGAGGGGCCAGAAGGGGCCAGGAGAGGTGAGGATGGGTCATCCTCAGGCTGTCCTCCCAGCATAAGGATGGGGCTGCTCACCCTATCCTTATGCCGGGAAGAGGATGAGACACATAGTGGCTGAGTGTGCTTCCTTGGGCTGTCCTCCCAGCATAAGGATGAAGTCACTCACCCTGTCCTTGTGTTGGGAGGAGGGCGAGACCAGTGGCAGCTGAGAGCACTTTGGAGCTGAGAGCACTTGTCTTCCTTCTTCAGGCTGTTCTCTTGCCATCCTTATACAGGGAGGATGGTCCAAGGAACGAAGGCAGGTGGCAGCTGAAAGCACTCCAGACAGCTCCCAGGTTCTGTGTGACTGCCTCCCCCAGCCAGCCTTGTCCTTATGCCCAGAGGACAGAGTAAGCGCCCAGAGGTCCATGTCCAAACCATGTCACTTACTTTGCCAATGCCTGGTCAAGACACTTTAAATTAGTGGTTCTCAACCTGTGTTTTGACCTTCAACTTCCAGAAATCCTAACAACTGGTAAACTAGCTGGAATTTCTGAGAGTTATAGGCCAAAACATCTGGGGACCCACAGGTTGAGAACCACTCCTTTAAATGGTTGGATTCTTCCCTTTTGTGGCATGTTTTTCTTCATTTCAATTACTGAATGTGCTTCTAGAGGCTATGAGTAGCAGTTTCTATAGATTAATTCAATGCATTCATAGACATATCAATCCAGAAGCCAACACCATTAAGTACAATGAGACACCTCAAGATAGGTGTGTCCTAGGAATGCAGTGCAGGACTCAAATCCTTCAACCCTTTTCTGATGGGTAAACCATCTTGAATTAAATTGGACTTACTTCTCAGTAAATGAATTTTTTTCATAGTAAGGGATTGGAGTGTATATAGGAAAGGAAATGACATGATCATCCTAATGTAATGTAGTGGTACTTTCATCACAGTTGACCCTCCATAATCAGGAATTCTGTAACTGCAGATTCAACCATCCACAACCCACACAGTTCCATAGTATTAGGCCATGCCAGTTAACATGGCATGAAATTGTATTAATTCTACAGTGTAGATGCAACTTTAGTGAAACATCTGTGATACCTTTCGGTGCTAGAACCCATTGTGCCTCTCCACACCACACCCCCATGCTCTTGTTTTTTATGTCTCTTTGAAACATGTCACAAATAGCTAATAAGCTGTAAGGATGAAATGGCAAACAAATATTGTCGTTATTATTCTGAGTAATTTAATAAGACTCCCTGAGACGAGCTGTGGTAATTATCTCTTCTGTGTTCTTTACTTAGTAATTAAGGGCTTCATAATAAGCCTGTTGAAATCAATGTCAAAACTCCCACACCCAATGAAGGAAAGAGCAGATACACTGATGTTAATTTTTTACTGGTGCCTTTGAAGGACAGCTATTTCATGGTGCATTCCCTTGGTTTCATATTGGCCACAGATGACTATTTCTTCGGCTTGCCTCTAGAATTTGAAACAGACTTGCCATTAACATGTGAAAGATATTCATATCCTAATCTCATAAAAAGAGTGAACCAAGTCAGGAGAGAGGCATTTGCACTCCATCACCATAAAATACTTTAGAGCAAAGATGTACTGCATGATTAAATCTACACAATAGCGTTATCCCAAGCCCACTCTGCCTCGGTTTGGAAAGCCACATGAAACCCCCCACCCTGCCCCATTATAGAGCAACTTCAGATGTCTGTGTGCACATATCTACTGTATCTGTTTATATCTGATATCTGATCACATTATCATAGTCGCTATGAGGTGAATCTTGGAGTCTTGTGACTTATACATATATTTACAGATTCGCTTAATCAAATAGACTTGTTCATGTTTTCACTCTGGTTGCCCACTTGTACTTCAATAAAGTTGTGTTTGTTTTGTGTGCAAACAAACACAAAATCTAAAAAAACCATCTTTCCAGATGCTAATACAAACAAGACTGCTACCAGAAATGGTGAGGTGGCCACCTGACCTTGGGAAGCATCTACCAGCACTGATTCCATCATAATCCAAATTGGAGGGTCAAATCACCTATTTAAAAATCCAGTTCTTCTGTAAATCAGAGGAGTAAACTAGAGCTGTCCGTGTGTGTGTGTGTTTAAAAAAACATTGCTTTTAAATCCTCAAGCATTGAAAAGTTGTGTGTTCATTTCATTTGGAAAGTGTTCATTTCATTTCAACAGGAATGGGATTAGGGCCTCACAATCCAGAATGTGATCGTGATCTGGATCAGACACCTCTCTAATTTCTTAGAGCTCTCTCACTCATAGGGTCACCATACAGTGAAGCCAACTTGATAGCAAGTAACAGGAGTCCCCGGTGGTGCAATGGGTTAAACCCTTGTGCTGGCAGGACTGAAGACCGACAGGTCGAAGGTTTGAATCCAAGGAGAGTGTGGATGAGCTCCCTCTGTCAGCTCCTGCTCCCCATGCGGGGACATGAGAGAAGCCTCCCACAAGGATGGTAAAACATCAAAACATCTGGACTTCCCCTGAGCAATGTCATGGGCCAATTCTCTCACACCAGAAGCAACTTGCAGTTTCTCAAGTCACTCCTGACATGAAAAAAAGCAAGTAACAACAACAGCCATCAAAACTCTACAATAGCAGACACCAGTGTGGTGATAAAACAACAAAAAGTGAGGCATCACCAGGCTAAGAAGGACACCAATAATGGTCTGAAAACATGCAGAAAAATCTCTCTGGTGGAGTAAACATCAAACCACTTAATAAATAGTCAGTATTGTCTTCAAAAGTGAGGTTAGAAACTGGAATTGGAAAGGCAATGAAATAAAACATTTTGGGTGAGGGCAGGCTGACTGAGTAAACACCTAAATATGAGCATACCACATTGTGCCATTTTGCTGTAGGCCCCACTTGTTATCTTTTCCAGTTAATAATGGCCAACCAGTGTCAAGGGGATAATTTCTAAATGATAATAGAACATGGAATAATCAATGTAGAGCTACTAACAGAGTAAAAATAATCAATTAATGTCATTTTAATATTCCTGAAAAAGTAACTTGAAAAGTATGTTTTTCTCTTTCAACAATTCTGAATGGATTTTGAAGAAAAAGCTTATGCAATCATTATGCTATCAGAACAAGTGTCTATTCAGAATTCAATATTCATGTATAAGCCTACAAAGAAATTACATTTTTAGTCCCTTAAGGACTTAGGAGTATAATGCTAAATATGTTTTTAAAAACATATCCAGAAAAAGCAATCTGATATACTACCTTTAGTTCATTAGAGGAAGACGAAAATCTGAATGAAGTGTTGCCCACTAGCAAGAAACAATTATACATAAACCTGAATGAAATCTTCAGTATTACAAACATTAATATACATATAATTACTGGATGCATATTAATCTATACCAAACCTTCAGTGCATAGATATGTCAGATTCTGATACAAAAGCAATCCTTCTCATCCTTTTCTTAAAGAGAGATTCAGAATATACAATGGGCTCACTATATCCATACAAAGTTGGTTCTGGGATCCACCACAGATATGAAAAACACAGCTGATCATGCCCCATATTATTAAATGGAGATTATGTGAATGTGCATTCTTCAGTATGTCCATGTTCATGTTGCCACTATTTATTAATATGAGGCACAATGATCCATGCTTGCTGGAAATTGCATATCTGACTACTCCAAATCAGGAGGCTTATTATGCCTCCATTAAGTGAAATGTGGAGTGGCAAGATTTTTCTTTTTCTTTTTAGGAGAGAAGTGGGGAAAACCTTACATTAACACATCCAACTAACCTTGTACGCTGGAATTTTAAAGGAAAAATGATCTCAAGAAACGTTATGCCAGAAGGCAACTCCCCTCCTCTCTCCTCCTCAGTATATTGTTGAAGATAACAGTGAAGTGTTTGTTTCAGTGAAGATACATTTGGCAATTCACATTCAGACTGGCAGGGAAGATTTTCCTGAGGCACAAATGTGAGCATCTTAAAATGGACAAGGGATTTGCTCTCTGCAGCTGCAGCAAGGGAACACAGTTTTAGTGATTAGAAATTGCTGGGGTGTAATTTCCCATTCTTCTCATCCTCAGACTTTGTCTGTTTTCCTTTGACTCCAGAATCTCATCTGGAACTTTGGAGAGAGGTTGAGGCTCAAGGATGGGCAACTGCAAATGAGGCATCTTCAGAAACGGGTGACCAAAAGGAAGAAGATAAATGTGAAAATTGCACTCTCTTGCTCCTTTCTTGTCTTTTTCACACATCTCCATTACTTCCTTTATTCGAGTGGTGTATGGTTTCCAGGCTATATGACCGTGTTCTAGCAGCACTTTCTCTTGACATTTCACTTACATCGGTGGCTAGCATCTTCAGAGGCTCTGATGGTAGTCAAGTAAGTGGAGTATATACCACTTGCATGACTACCATCAGATCCACACAACACTCCAGAAATTCCAGCCATGAAAGCCTTTGACAATACTTCATTTTCTGTCACTTTTCCTTCTTTTGCCCTCACAATCATTCCTCATTTTCCTTCTTCTTTCATTCACCAACAAACACTTTTCCTTCAACACTTCCCATGTAAACTCTACAATCAATTCCACACAAGCCTGTTTTCCCAGTGATGTAAGTCTGTAATTGCCCTGCACAGCCTGAAGAAATGTTGCTCCAACAGATAGAGTTCTTGAAGTTTCCAGGCAGGAAAATGGGGTGCTTGGGGTATTAAAGACATGCCAGTTCTAGAGAGTTACTAGTAGGTCTCTAGAGCAGTAGAGGTTCTCTTTAGTGGATGAGTGTCAAGTGAGACCTAACTACTAGTCTAACTAGGTGACTGTCCCAGTTAGCATTATGTCAAGCTTTCCCTTCTTTCTAGTTTCATTTCCCACCCATGCCCATAATAAATTAATCAGGAATACATAAGGAATGGAAATTGCACAGCCCTCCAAATCTTTTTCTCACATTTCTCTTCACTGGCTCTGCTGGCTCCTGGGGGATGCATAGCAACAAAGAACTGGAGGGCCACATAATCCGCACTGTTGATGTGTATGTTGTTGTTCATTCGTTCAGTCTTCTCCGACTCTTCGTGACCTCATGGACCAGCCCACACCAGAGCTCCCTGTCGGCCATCACCACCCCCAGCTCCCTCAAGGTCAGTCCAGTCACTTCAAGGATGCCATCCATCCATCTTGTCCTTGGTCGGCCCCTCTTCCTTTTGCCTTCCACTTTCCCCAGCATAATTGTCTTCTCTAGGCTTTCCCATCTCCTCATGATGTGGCCAAAGTACTTCAACTTTGTCTCTAGTATCTTTCTCTCCAGTGAGCAGTCGGGCTTTATTTCCTGGAGGATGGACTGGTTGGATCTTCTCGCGGTCCAAGGCACTCTCAGCACTTTCCTCCAGCACCACCGCTCAAAAGCATCGATCTTCCTTCACTCAGCCTTCCCTAAGGTCCAGCTCTCACATCCGTAGGTTACTACAGGGAATACCATGGCTTTGACTAGGCGGATCTTTGTTGCCAGTCTGATGTCTCTACTCTTCACTATTTTATCGAGACTGGACATTGCTCTCCTCCCAAGAAGTAAGCGTCTTCTGATTTCCTGGCCACAGTCTGCATCTGCAGTAATCTTTGCACCTAGAAATATAAAGTCTGTGACGGCCTCCACGGTTTCTCCCTCTATTTTCCAGTTGTCAATCATTCTTGTTGCCATAATCTTGGTTTTTTTTACGTTTAGCTGCAACCCGGCTTTTGCGCTTTCTTCTTTCACCTTGATTAGAAGGCTCCTCAGCTCCTCCTCGCTTTCGGCCATCAGAGTGGTGTCATCTGCATATCTGAGGTTGTTAATGTTTCTTCCAGCAATTTTCACCCCAGCTTTGCATTCATCCAGCCCCGCACATCGCATGATGTGTTCTGCATACAAGTTGAATAGGTTGGGTGAGAGTATGCAGCCTTGCCGGATGCCTTTCCCAATCTTGAACCAGTCTGTTGTTCCGTGGTCAGTACTGACTGTTGCGACTTGGTCCTTGTACAGATTCCTCAGGAGAGAGACAAGGTGGCTTGGTATGCCCATCCCACTAAGAACTTGCCACAATTTATTATGATCCACACAGTCAAAGGCTTTAGAATAGTCAATGAAGCAGAAGTAGATGTTTTTCTGAAACTCCCTGCCTTTCTCCATTATCCAGCGGATATTGGCAATCTGGTCTCTCGTTCCTCTGCCTTTTCTAAACCCAGCTTGAACATCTGGCAACTCTCGCTCCATGTATTGCTGGAGTCTTCCTTGCAGGATCTTGAGCATTACCTTACTGGCATGAGAAATAAGGGCCACTGTACAGAAGTTTGAGCAGTCTTTCGCATTTCCCTTTTTTGGTATGGGGATATAAGTTGATTTTTTCCAGTCTGATGGCCATTCTTGTGTTTTCCATATTTGCTGGCAAATGGCATGCATCACCTTGACAGCATCATCTTTTAAGATTTTAGTAATCTCAATGTGCTTGTTATTTCTCAATAAAATAACTCCCAACAGTTTGAACTATATAAGAGTTAAGGTACTGCTTGTGTTCCAAGGATAGCTAGCCTCTAAACTGCTACTACTACTGCTATTTAGTAGCAGTAGTAGTAGTAGTAGTAGTAGCACACCTACAGCTGGAATGAAGGGAAAGAACTGTATGAAAAAGTGAGGAATTGCATTCTGGGGACTGCACCCTATTTGTGACCTCCAAGCCTATCAGGAGAATTCCAGAGCCCCTAGATGTCTTCTATTTTTTTAATGTACAAGTTACACTGTCAGATTGGGATCTTTACTTACAATCAGGTGCTGTGTCCAGCAGCAGCTCTAACCTTGAAACTTGCAACTAGATTGGACTGGATGGCCCATGAGGTCTCTTCCAACTCTATGATTCTATGATTCTATGATTTTCCTTAACAGATACTTACCAAGAGCAGAGAATCTAGAGAACAAAAGAACAGCTTCTTCTTTGAGCCAGCATTTGCATCACACAACCAGTCCTGTGTCTATTTGTAGTTTACAAAAATATATATATAGAAGAATCCCCTCCTTGTTTAGATTGTGAGCCTTTGGGCAGGGGCTATTTCCCTTTTAAAACTCAGCATAAATTGCTTATATATAAAGAATTAAACAAAACAATATTATCAGGAAGCTGCTGGCAATTTAATCTAAGACTGTACAACATATTCCTTAAACTGGGATCAGATGCAAAACCGTTTTAGTTATTAGATTAATCCTTTTATACCCAACTTTCAAGGAAAAAACCATCATGGGGTTCACACTCACAATCATCAAATGACGTACCTTCAGACTTCAGGACTGGAGCTTTCACTGTCATGGAGTGGGAGAGATGTAATTTGCAGAGAAAAGTCTGTTTTAGGGCTCCATGACCAGCAGATAATTCCCTCTAGGTACAGGGAGATTGAGGATTTTCCACAAAGCTAATATCTGTGAGCCATAAGTCATTATTATGGTTTGTCATTAGAACAGGATAAAATTCTGCCCCTGGAATTCTTAACTTAGGCATTACTCTTGTGCATTATTCTTAAGTCACCCACTAGGCAAAATCAGTTTGACATAGACGTTATGATGTTATGCTAGGAGTAGAAAGATTTGGATTTTACTTATTTATTTACTTTATTTATATACCGCTTTTCTCAGCCCTCAGGTGACTCATTTTAGTTCTCATTTGGACATCAAGCTCACTGGGTGATTTTAGTTCTCTCTCTCTCTCTCTCTCTCTGCATAACCTATATTTCTGGGTAGTGGTGAAGATGAGAATAAAGTGAAAGAGGTTATCTATCACCTATGACACCTTCATAGTCAAAAAAGCTGAGACTAATAAAAATAGTAAAACTCTTGGTAGTATTTTTTAATATGGAAATGTGTGGTGAAAATGTGAATTGAGGATATGTATGCTCAATTTACAGTAAATTATATATTGCTGATAACTGCAAAAGAAACTTGGTGATTTGATCAACTACTTTACAGAAGCAAGTAAGTAAGCAAGCAACTATCATACAGATTTCCTTTAAGTAACAAAGCTCATATCCCCACTCCTCTGTAGAACACACTGAGTAACCTTGGGCAAGTCACATTCTTTCAGCCTCAGAGGAAAGCAAATACAAAGACCTTTGCCTTCCTCTGAAGAAGGAAGAGTGTGACTTTCCCACGGTAAACTCCTGTGAATAAATCTTGCCAAGAAAATCCTGATATGGTTTGCCTTTGGGTCACCTTAAGTTGAAAACAACTTGAAGTCATACAATAACAGCAATACGTTCAATAGTTTTGCTGCCTTAAAAGTTGCTTTCATCATGCCAACACAGATCTTCTGGATTCAATAGGTCTACATGGCAATATAGGGAAGAAGAAGCAAGCTTGTTTTCTGCTGCCCTGGAGACTAGGACGCGGAACAATGGCTTCAAACTACAAGAAAAGAGATTTCACCTGAACATTAGGAAGAACTTCCTGACTGTGAGAGCTGTTCAGCAGTAGAACTCTCTACCCTGGAGTGTGGTGGAGGCTCTTTCTTTGGAGACTTTTAAGCAGAACCTGGATGGCCATCTGTTGGGGGTGCTTTGAATGAGATTATCTTGCTTCTTGGCAGGGGGTTGGACTGGATGACCCACAAGGTCTCTTCCAGCTCAATTATTCTATGATTCTATGTAGCTGAGATAATGCCTCACATTGTGTGTCACTGATTTAACCAATAGCACTCATCGCCCATATTCTTATTTCTTCTGTGTTAATATATATCTACACAACAGTGCAGTTTGGCTTCAACTGCTCTAGCCTGTGTGTGAGGAACAGAGAAAGAAAATTAATTGGTAGTTTCTTTTGTGTTTTATAATATTTATAGTACTTGCTCCTACAGTGTCATAATTTGTAGCTGTCCTAATAATTTCCCTAACTTGTTTGTCATTTATTCACTTTTTACTTGCATACATTCTTCCCTAGATTTCTATTCCATCCCTTACAATTCATTTGTATATGGTAGCCTTCACCAACCTGGTAACCCATAGATATTTGGGACTATAGCGCTCATAATTCCTACCTATTTACCCTGCTTTAAGAGGTTGATAAGAGTTATACTCCAAAGAATCAGGAGAGCACAATATAGGGGAAGAATGATACACAATGTCCCTTCATCTGTGATCATTGTGAAGCTGAAATGTTGAGGTTTTCCAAGGACCCTACGGATATTGAAGGAACCTGCCAAGTTCTGCTAACCGTAAATGTTCCGAGACAGAAATCAGGATCTCACCAACGTGAAGGCAAATGACAGAAGCCTTTATTCAGTCTGTGCAAAAGGGGCACTTGTACAGCAAGTGTTTCATAGAGTACTGCTACAATTCTATGGGGGGGGGGGTTTCAAGATATCTAAATCTTGCTCTCTTGAATGTAGTTTGATGTTCTTAATGGAGAAGTCTGTTAATGAAAATTATTGGGTGCAATTGCTATCATCCAAATTGAATTAAACGGAAGTAGAAAAAAGAAAGAGAGAAGCTGAATAGGATATTCTGCATCAAGTGTTTCAAGTGGCAACACTGAAGTCATCTTTAGCAAATTCCAAGAGACTGTAGAAAGTTCAAAGCACTTAAATGTGACCTTTAAGATGAAGGATGAGAACAGTAGCGAAAGACAGTACTGAATTTATAGATTACCAAAGAGCATTGAAGGTGACAACCTTGTACAAACCTTTCTGTTTGCATTTGCAATTGGACATTTTGGATCCTTTGGGAAAACAAAAACCCTTGGAATTCACAAGAGCAAACAACCTTTCCATAGCTAACCCTTGGCCTTTTCTTTTCAGAGATGAATAATATCCTTGACTCTCACTCTCTTTTTTAAAAAATTACACCCACACACCCCCACCCCCCGATACCATTGCCTTGGTACAATACAACTGTCAATAAGTACATTGTTCTACACAGACTTGACTCATTAGCCTTTTATGGAAGTGTCCTTTCAGGCAATGGGAGCAATCTATATTTATTTCCTCATGTTTTATAACTCTTGTGTTTTTGTTTGTTTGTAAGAATAATTCACATAGTTTTCTATAAACTATAAACCCTATATTTATAGTTTATTAGTCTTTGTTTAAGATGAGATTGGAATGGGAGATGAATATCTCCCCCACGCCACCTCCATCTATGTGGTCCAGATAGCATCAGCAAAAGCCCCCTGTATTCAAACTCTGAAGCCAAGCACTATCAAGACCAACCTGGAAGAAGTATCCTCAGATGAATATGAGAAAGAGAATAGCTAAGATAGCAGTTCAAATTCAGAGCCTAAAAATGCTGACAACCCTCTCCTGGCACTATTAGAATTGGAACTCAAACTATCCCATACAACTCCGGAAGATCAAAAGCCGAATAATGGGCCAATACATCCTTCTCACTGATGTTGGCTAAAACACTAAGTGCAAAAGAGCAGGAAAAGCCTTGACTGGTGTTGTCAAAGGAACCAACAAATGGAACCCCAGTCGGGGACTGGATGAATGACCTGGAAAGATACCCCAGCCATCACTCTGAAATTCCTGGAAAATCAGCGAGACCATTCTTCCCAGGTCTTTTTTCATTTATTCCCTAAGTAACCATATGCACCACACATTCCCTTGACTCGCACCTTTTACAATGAACAAACAGGGATGGGCCATCAACTGTCAAGTTGCATTGGCTCCTTTCCATGTATGACACTAGGCTAGCTTGGATTTTACTTTAGTTGGACTAAAGGTTCACACATTTGATCATTTGCTGCTCTCAAATAGTACAGAACAATCTGCATTTCCTTATAGATGGGAACTTCCACAGCCTACAGGTTATCCTCTGCTGACCTAATAGCTTTATTTGATGCTTTTATAAAAACTGGGTATCAGGAAGGAGAGTCCCAGAATATTTGCCTCTTTGGCATTCTAGCTTTTATTATACAGGATACTTTTACTATAGAATAAAGTTTCATCTGCATTCTGAAATAGTACTGTCAGAACACCAATTTATTTCCACCTCTTTTTTTCTGCTGTTTGTAAGATGAAGACCAGAAAGGACAGGGTCGTTATATTGGATATTTTAAAGTAAGTATTATCTTAGGCTACAAGAATGCGGCAATGGATGCTGGTGAGCCAACTGGAACACAGTCTAATCAAGTCAGGCCCCAATTACACTGCCATATAATGCAGTTTCAGACTGCATTATATGGTGGTGTAAATGTGGCCCCCGACGTCATTTGAGAGTGAAATTCTGTGGGATGGAGGTGTCCTGTGCCATGTTTGTAATGGAAAATAACTTCTTCCAGTCCCTGAGTTAATGCTGTTACAAAAAGGTTCAAAAAAGGTGATCCAGGTCACGGTCATCTCAAGACTGGACTACTGTAACGCCCTCTACATTGGCCTTCCTCTGTCGGTGATCTGGAAGCTCAAGTTGGTACAAAATGCAGCTGCTCGGCTTCTTGCAGGAATTCCGATGAGATGCCACATAACACCAATCTTACTACAGCTGCATTGGTTACCAATTGAGCACTGGTTCACTTTCAAAGTGATGATACTCACCTTTAAGGCCTTGCATGGTCTGGGGTCGATGTATCTGAGGGACCGCCTCACCCCCTACCAACCCCAGAGATCCCTCTGTTCTGAGGACCAAGATCTATTGGAAGTCCCCAGTGTCAAGGCCTTGCATCTAACAGCAACCAGACACAGAGCCTTCACAGCAGTGGCACCATCACTCTGGAATACTCTGCCACCTGAAGTCCGTGCCTTGCGGGACTTAACAGCTTCCCGCAGGGCATGTAAGACATACCTGTTTCAACAGGCTTTTAATGTTTAATATTGCTGCTTTTAAATTGTTTTAAATTGCTTTTAAATTTTGTTAGATTTTAGCCATTCTTGTAAGCCGCTCCGAGCCCCAGGGGAGTGGCGGCATATAAGTTTAAATAATAGATAGATAGATAGATAGATAGATAGATAGATAGATAGATAGATAAAAAATATAGCCTTCCAAATTTCCTGAGGGGAGAAGTGGGATTTCTCAAAATCACATACAGATTTCTAAACTGTACATCTATCATGATGCAAAAACAAGTGTTTTGTAACGTATTTTACGATCTGTGTCACAGAAGGAGGATGCACTGCAGCTTCCTGTCAAGTGTAAATTTGGTGTTCTCCCCATGTTTCTTCACTGCATTGTGCATGTATCCCACAGACAAAATCCAAAGAATAACTTTAACATATTGTTGAATCTTTTGCATTTCCTGAGCCTACAAACACAAATCTGTCTAAAGTTCCTCAAATATGGGTCATATTTTTGCCTTTTGTTCCCACTTCTACATTAAGCCTGCCTTTTACTGTAGATTTCTTTTTATTTATTTCTTCTATGTAGTGTTCTAATTTTATTTGTCCTTGGTGGATTTGTTGTGTAAGGATGCCTTTGGCAGTTGAAATCGTTTTCCTAAGCTCTGTTGAGCATAAGCTTTATTACCATTTGTAATAAATAAGTAATGCAATGAAACAGGCAAAATCATATCCTTGCAATACGTTCTCAGCTTCTTCTCAAAGGCCAGGAACAGCAAGCCCTGCTTCAGCTGCAGGTAACAATGCAATAGATGGTGCTGCTTCAAATCTGAATGAAGCTGATGGAGTTCTACCACTCTCCCATGAATGCAATTACAGGTAACCTTTATTATCTTCCTTTTGTAATGATTACCATTCAGTATTTACTTTAAATGTAGATATATTTTTAAAATATATACAAAGCATCCAAAATGTATCTTTACAATTTCAATTAGAATCAAAACTTTAGAAATGATTCTCAGTTTCCAAGTAGGTTCAGTTCATTGAAAGGGGAATGCTTTGCTGTAAATTTATTTAGCACCAATAAATCTTCTCAGGGATTTAGTCCAAACTTTATTTAACTCTTGAAGATACTGAACCTATTCCTCAAAACAGGTTCACTGCTTTAACTCCTTCAGAGTCCAGAAAAAAATCCAAGGTAGGTTCACCTCCTACATTGGCATCAGAGCTTCAAGCCCTTTTTCTTCTATGAGCTTGAAGCTCTTCTAAAGATATGTTTTTCGGCTGTATGGGCAATTTTGTGTGCGGGATGCAGGGTTGCATTCACACTAAAGCAGTCTACATTTAACAACCTGGACCTTTTTCAGACAGCAGTAGCACAAATGCATAAACCATCATTCTTGAGTGGAGTTTTCTGACTTTTCATGGTTCCACATTAGGAACAGCAATGCAGTGTTGATACCAAGAGAGGATGAAATGGAATGAAAACAGAGGTGCTTGCAAAACTAATGCAAATTCTTAGCACCCCCCCCCCCAAAAAAAAAAAGGAAAGGACTAAATGGAAGCAGATTAATATGCTACATACACATTGCCATCTACTGGCTTATTTCAAGATAAGAAAAGTCTGGCAAAATCAGATTAGGACTATCTAGTTTACCATCTTGTTTCCAACAGAGATACCTCCATAAAGGATAACAAGGAAAATATTAACATTTCTCTTTGTTTCAGCATTTTAAATAATGCAGTACAAGATAGCCAATCAAACTGATTGGCACTTGAAACAGCTACATCTGAATATAGTTTCCAGAATCTATCTATATTGGCTTTGTTGGCTGCAGGATTCTTGATGGTGCAGTCCATAGAATTACCCTTTCCATTCTATTTGAGAGGTTATCCAGTGGTTCTCAACCTTTGGTCCTCCAGGTGTTTTGGACTTTGACTCCCAGAAATCTCAGCCAGCTTACCAGCTGCTTGGAATCATGGGAGTTGAAGTCCATAACATCTGGAAGACCAAAGGTTTGGAACCACTATAAGATGCACACATTTAACAATATTAACATTTTTTCGTACTGCATGAACCATCTGATTAGTAAATATATCTGAAACACTATTTATGATGGTCTGATCTCAACTGCCAGGAGTCACTGATAAGAAGTCAACATACAGGCAATGTTTAAAATGAAATGCAAAGAGCGATCCATGCATACATATTGTTAGCTCACAGTACAATATGATAACTCTGTTTCACAAGCTGTTGCTATTAAGACCTGCCAATTTTTAATTAGAGTTGTGATTTGCTTCCCTTCCTTGATTGTGGAAGGAATCATATCTTCAGGTATCTACTTTTACAGATCTATTTTCAGAATTGGGTACATATAGACCAGATTGTTACTGAATCAATAATGTAATCAGTATCTGCACCAAACATAATTGTGTGCCGGGCTTTAAAATATGGGTAGCAGTACAAAGTTTCAGTCTATGATTGATGACTGTAGACCCGGTAATTATTTGGGTTAATTTTTCCCCACAAATCAGGAACTGAGGATAATGCCTTCTGAGGCATTGCTAGAATCAAAGAATTGGAGTGACCTGCGGGTCAGTCCAATTTTTCCCACTCTGTTTTACAATAATGTGTTTCTTGACAAATATTTGGTATGGGAATTCCACCCTGCTGCAATTTTGGTGTTAATTACTTTTCCTATGTGCATACTGTGAAAAAGACTCAAAAGAACTAATGAGGTTATTTGTATACCTGTCAACATCATACTTCAGAATCAATACAGACCAGAAGATTGGCATACTGAGAAAAGAGAGTTACAAGGGTGGTTACTTCTTCCCTTCTTCTCAAAGGTGAAGCCACGCTTCCACAATCAATTTTGTGTTGTACAACTTTGTTAATATTTTGGGGGGGAATTCCTTCTCACAAAGGCGCTGCTAGACCACATGACCTGTTCTTGATTTTGTTGTGGTGGCTGCTGTGTACCTTCAAGCAATTTCTGACTAATGACAACCTCTTGGCAAATGTATCGTGCAATCTTCTTGGCAAGATTTGTTCAGAGGAGGTTTACCTTTGCCTTCCTCTGAGATTGAGAGTATGTGACTTGCTCAAAGTCAATGGGTATCCTTGAGTGAGTAGGGATTCAAACCCTGCTCTCCAGAGTCATAGATCAATGCTCAAACCACCATACCACACTGGCTCTTTAGGCTTTCTCAACTGCCATATCTCAAGGGAGCCCAAAAGTGGGATATAAGCCCTATAATCGATAATGGATGGATATTCACTGAGCAGAATAGTTGTGGAACAAGATTCTTGGAGGTCACCATAAGTCAAAGTTATAAACAACAGACAACATACTATCACCGTTATTATCATTACCAATATGATCACCATTATTATTGTTGTTTTAAGGTTCTGATTATTGTTAATTTGCCTTATAAGGTGACATCACTATAAAAGAGACCATGGCTACTGTATTTTTGACACTTCTATTTCATTTCAGAAGAAGATTCTCATGTTGCAATAAGAATGATGTACCTGATGAAATTTCCTTTGCCATGACTATTAAAATACAATGGTCTACTGTTCTCTTTTCTATCTGATTCATCTCTGTGTGAGAGTGTCCATAAATGCTCATGTTTGTATGTTTGTGAAGGCAGTGAAATAGAAAGACAGGTGGAAGTGAATTCATCAGAAGATAAACTGCACTGTGATGATTTATGTAGTCTTCAGTCAAATGTGTAATACTTAGATAATCAAATGCTTTTTCAACAAAAAAAACACTTAAAACTTGTATCTCTGGTTCAATTATCTCTGACCACATAGAGTCATTACATTATACTTTTATTATTACCTGTTTTCTTCTGTTAAATAGTTCTGTGTCAAATGTCTCTCTGTACCCTTGGCTTGGCAGCTAATGATCATGTTCTACATCTATCATAATTTACTTGCTGTCATAAAAAAGAAACTATCTCATTTTTCACAGCTATTATCCTGTTTTCAATTAAGCAATTCTGTGTTTTGTTTAAAATTCCATTTATTTCAAATAATTATAAAGTCATTTGCAGATTTCTGTAGAATGTGGATTAAAAATATTTTTAAAACTCAAAGCCAACCTTATTTTGATCTGAAAATTAATGGTTGGTCAGTTGTGGCTTTCATTTCACACCTTCCTTGTCAGGATGGACACAATGCTCTTCATTGCCAGACTGTTAAATTGAAAGTAATAAAGAACTATTTCTGTTTCAGATTTCCTTCTGGGTTTTTTTCATAAGTCTGTTCCACTCTGTTGTAAATCCAATTTGACTTGCAACTAGAATATCTCCACAGCATCAATGGACAGAGTCCTGTTGGAAAACTATGGTGACATAAAATTAGTGGTGCAATAGCTTTCTCATAAACACACTCCCTTGTATAATAACTTCTTCTGAACACACACACATACTGGCCTTTATTTCACTTTGGAGCTGTTGGAATGACAACTCAAGCAACTGTTGTGCAATGGCTGAACTCAAAACTGTGGCACCAATCGTAACAATTCAACCTAACTACATCGCATATATTTCTATTATATTAAAGCAGGGGTTCTCAAACTTTTTCAGCCATGGAGTCTTTTTGGAGCAAAAATTCCTTGTGAAGCCCAAAGAAATGTTATTATATTATATTGTGTGTATATATCAGGTGTGGGCCAGTCCAGTGGCAGATTAATTAATTCACACACAAAAAAGGAAGGAAAGAAAGAGCAATACAATATTTAAAATGAAGAACAATTTTAACCAACATAAACTTTACAGTATTTCCAGTCCAACCCCCTTCTGCAATGCAGGAAAAGCACAATCAAAGCACCTCCAACAGATGGCCTTCCAGCCTTTGTAGTAGTAGTAGTAGTAGTAGTAGTAGTAGTAAAAATAGCTGAAACCCCATAGGCCATCCAGTTCAACCCCCTTCTGCCATGCAGAAAAAACACAATTAAAGCACCCCTTGAGTGGTGCAGGGGAAATCAGGTTTTCAAATCAAAGAAGGTTGGCGTGAGTGGGGGGGGGGGGGCTGGGTGACAGGAAGGAGAGTCTGGACAGCGAAGGGAGGAAGGGTCTCTGCCCCAGGAAGATGCTGCTGCTGCTGTTTCCAGCAGCTCAAAACTTTAATTTCCCTGCATTCCTCAGGAGGAGGAAGGAGGAGGTGATAGAAAGTTCTGGTGGAGTTCCAAGGGCTCCACAGATCTCAGTTTGAGAACTCCTGCACTAAAGGCATATAGGATATATAGACAATAGTATTGTGTAAGTTTTGACTCACCAAGTTCCCATTAATCTCATTACGGCTTCCTTGTTTCAGAGTATTTCTTAGATCTATTCTTCTACTTCCACAGCAGTTTGCATTTTTTTTTAAAAAAAACCAATTTCTTTTAAATATTTTGAACACATTTCCTCATGTAATATTAATTGAATATAGGTGTTAAAGTACATGTAGACTTTTTATATGCATGTTCTCCACAATTTTGATAAAAGTGCATTTTGATACACTTTTAAGTAAGTGTTGCGATCATAACAATTTGAGAAAGTACAAAAACTAGAAAATAACTGATTCCTAATCCACATATAAATTCAGGAAACATAAATGACTTCATTTTGCTTAAAACTGTGGACCAAATACTTAAGGATATCTACATAATTTCATGGGTTTTAATCTGAGTTAAATATAAGCAAGGGACTAATAGAGCCAGTGTAGTGTGGTGCTTCAGCATTGGACTACAACTCTGGAAACCAGGATTAAATTCCCCATTCAGTCATGGAGACCCACTGGGTTGGCTTGGGCAAGTCACACTGTCAGACTCAAGAAGACCCATTATAGAGTCACCTCATGACATGAAGGCACACAACATCAACAGCAACAACAACAACAACAACAACAACAACAACAACAACAGTCATGTCATGGATGATCCAGTTTCAAAGATGCTTAAAGAATGCAAAATATTTTTAACAACAGTTGTGTCATAAATAATCCAAGTTCAAAAGATAGTTACAGAACACAGAGTATTTTTACAGGAAAAAAAAACAAGTCTTCTTTATATGTTCACTCCAGTCCTCATCACTGCTCTAATCATATTTCCCTTTTCAATTTGACACCAAACTTTAATCTCAAATGCTTTGGTCTGAAGGATCTTCAGAACAAGAAATTGAAGGTGGGTTGGCCATAGAGACTGTTATAGGCAAACACCCACTGGCTCCCATTCTCAGCACCAGCATTTGTATCACTATGGCCACAACATTGATTCAATGGGTCTACCCTAAGTGATATTACAAACAGAATTTAGGCTGAAGCTGTTATTTATTTTGCTACTCACTCACCGATAGTTTCATGGGTGTGTTTTGTTGTTGTTGTTGCTGCTTAACTGCCTAACCCTAACCCTAAGCCTAAGCCTAAGCCTAAACCTAACCCAAAACCCTCAAGCAGACCAAATTCCAGAAAGCCCATAGTGATGATACTAAAGGACTAGTACAGCAACATATCTTTAGTATTATCATTTGACTTTTAGAAAAAGCTCTCAAAGTTTATCTTGAATATATTAAGCCATTAGTTACTAATACATTCATTATCTTGCACTGGGGTTGAAATCTATTTCAACAGCTTCATTTCTCAAGGAGGAAAAAATGACACTTCAGGGGCAAACCAGAGGACAGAGAGATTAAAGGAATAATATAATTCTCTTGATTGATTTACCTAATCTTTTCATATTTCTCAAGGCTACCTCTTTTACATATTGTAGTAGGGTATGCAAATATACTAGTCAGCTCCAAATTAGATATCCGTGAATGATAAGGATGGGCTAACCAATTTTAATGACACTTACTATACAACGCATGTGAACTGATCTCATTATGATAGCTTTCGGCACTTTGGAAAGAGTCTCCATTATTTTCCACTACTCTAGGAAATTGGCAATATGGTTGACAACATCACCTCTTATAAATGGAGGACATGGTCTTATTTCTTCCATACCATCATTTCTTGAAAACAGGGAGAAATAACTCCTATATTAATTTAGCCTGAGGAACACATGAATAAACATCTTTTTCTTTGAAGTAGGAAATAACCAATAATTGAGGCTCCGCTTTTGTTATGTTTCTACACCATAAGCTGAATGGATTAACCAAGTTGAGTATTCATTAAATAAGAGCCACCGCACTGAATGCACATTGGTTAAGAGTCATTTACTTTTAAAATCTTCCCCATATGGCTGGGAGGATGTTCTAGCAGTCTTTGTGTAAAATAGGCTGATCAGTGGTGATCAAAGTTGAGTTCATTAATGAGTATAAGAAAAGGTGGACTTAGCATGTACAGTTTTTCTTATTCTTAAAGCATTGCATCCTGTTTTCTGAAGACATGCTTCTTTTAAGTGAAATGTAGTAAGCAGTCAAAGGGACTCCATTGGAAATCAAGATACTACTCATTGAAATTTTGGCCAAGGAAGGAAAATTTTAAAAATCCAATGAAAGCTCTAGAACAGTGGTTCTCAACCTGTGGGTCCTCAGATGTTTTGACCTTCAACTCCCAGAAATCCCAAGCAGTTTACCAGCTGTTAGGATTCAGGGGAGTTGAAGGCCAAAACATCTGGGGATCCACAGGTTGAGAACCACTGCTCTAGAAATCACAAATTAAAGAAACGTAGGCAAGCGTATGGTTATCCAAACTGGATTTGGACACAATTGGGATGAACAATGTGGCGGGGGGGGGGGGGGGCGTTATTTGGCTAATAATGCAATGTGAACTTGTCAATTTTTGCCTTTTTTCTTTTTCTTACCAAAATGGGAACTGAAAGTCACTAATCCAACCATCTCAGAATTTTGCAGTAGATTTCTTCAATAAAAAAAGTAAAACAGTGTATATAAAAATGTGCATATTAGGAAAATCCATTAGACAAATAGCTAACAAACACTGACTATTAGGCAAATATTCTGCATAGAAAATGTGTGTACTACTGAAATAAGCAAATCTCAGTGGTGGCCCCTCGGCTATGGAATGCCTTGCCGGCAGACATCAGACAGGCACCTTTGTTGCTGACGTTTCAGAGAATGGTTAAGACCTGGCTTTATGAACAAGCATTCGGCTAAGCAATGCAACCAATTAAGGAAGACGGTAAATGGAACATAGGAACGGCACAAGGACTATGAGAACGGATCTGATTTCAACTGAGGCGTTATATATGTTGTTTGTTGATTTGTCTTGTCTGATTGTTAACTGTTGTGGATCGATGTGTTGATCCTGTTGTTGTATTGTTATGTTTTAATTGCACTGTAAACCGCATTGAGTCGCCTGTTAAGGGCTGAAAAATGCGGTATAAAAATGAAGCAAATAAATAATAATAATAAATAATTAAAAAATCCATACACCTTTTTGTGTTTTTTAAAAATATAGTGATTCAGATTGGGAAAATGTTCAAAGTTTGAGATGAACCAAAGTTGAGATCATGAAAAATGAGAAATAGAGAAATAGTAAATGTTACATTTGTTCCTTCTCACATAAATGTGATTAGATAATGACAAGGCTATAGGTCAAAATTGGATTCTTATGCGGCCTTTCTGAAAAGTGGAGAAGGCTTTCTTTAAGTCTTACTGTTAGAGTGTTTGTATATGTTATATGTGAAAGAATGATGAAAAGAGAAGTACAAGATGGATATACAAGTGCATGTGTGACTGGCTCAAAACTAAGAAAAGAAAATGTTTCCTTTGTACCATCTCTCCCAGGATCCACAGCCCACTTGGCAACTGGCCATGAAGTCTAATGGCTTGTGGGAGGTGAAGTAAAAATGTAAATTTTCTCATGCTGTAATGTGGATGTTTATGGATATGTGTGTTGTATACAAAAACATAGTGGCTTCCTCCTATTCACAATTGGCCTTTTCTCCATTCATTTAAAATATTTTATATCAGCCATGAAAAAAATATGAGTTGAGATTGGGAAGTTCTATGCTGATCAACTCACTAAAATCTCTGTAAGCACAAGCTTGCACAGAAGGAAATCTTAGGACGCGCCTGGTTGAGCATTTTGAGAAACTTAGCTCAAGAGAAGGAGCTTAAAAAACCCTGAAAACTGCCTGCCATTTATGCCAAACAGTGGCAAGCAATGACATGCAGAAAGGCTAAATCATAGGAAGATTCTCGTTGTTCAAACCTGACTTAGTGATATTGTTCCCTTTCTGTATTTTATTTATCAGAAAGCCAACCCAAAGAGGTAAATAAGGAATATATCCTTGACGTCAACAGAATCATGAAGCCTACATTATATTTCATTTGCTGTTATTCACACTAAGATTCCCAGACTTCAGTCATTGATTTGTTCGTTTGTTTCTCCTATAAGGGTGACCTTTCACAAAATGCAGTCAAACCATTAACTGAAATGCAAGAACTCTGTGAATTAATATAAGGGGGAAAATCACAGGGTTGTTTCCATCTGATATTTCAACCGCTTTCTGACTGGCATTATTGAAAATCCTTGACTGCCTTCTAACCTCCAAATCTACATTGGCTGCTTTTAGGTTAATCATAGAAACAGATTCTGTAAAGAATAAAACCACCCACGTTAACGTCAACAATTCACATGCTCCAACCTTACGGTCACCCACAAAGGGACTAATTAACTCATGCTTGCACTTCTGGGGCATCTATTTTATAAACTTTTATATTTCACAGTAAAAAAAAGTGAGGAAGCCTGTCTTATGTTGAATGGTTTTCTAATGATCCACATAAAAAAAAAACCTATCAATGACATCACCCTGGCAGTCTAGCAATCCACCCAGGATTAAAAACCTATAGCTTGTCACTTTGAATTGTCATATCTTTTTTTAAAGTCAGTAAACATTAGACATTAAGGGGTTTCAATCTTTTACAGAGCCTTGGATGGTTGTGTCCTGAGGTTCATGCTGAGGGCAATTTATGTGATAAATTGAACATGAACTGAATGACAATATGGGTAGTTAATGATCTTCCTTTTGGAAAATGGATGTGGGGGCAGGGAGGTTGACATATTGCACTTGCTCTTCACAAACATGAAGACTTAACATCTGTAGGAATTCAGGTAAAAAGCTGTGGAATCTTTGGACTGATTTGTGGTATAAGGTATGTGGTTCAGACTTTCAAAAATCTGATTCTTCCATTTTGAAATATTCTGATCAGTCTTTGCACTTTTATTAGATAGTATAACCATAAGGAGTCGCAAGGTGGCAATCTGAGGTAATAGAGGTGGTGGTCCTAGTGGCAGTAATATGAAGGTTGAGAGAGCATGAAAGTGTTGGAGAACAGAGCTCCATGTACTATATAATCTGCTTGGCATCCTGAAGTTACCATACTGGTATAAGGTTCTGTTGGAGGATGGGCTCACATTGACAATATTGGAGGAAGATTCAGTTCATCATTTGTTACTTCACTGGGCATTTCTCATGGGCCCTGCTTCAACAAAAGAACTAATGCCAACCTACAGAGACCCTGTTCATCTGGTTTATCCAGGATTCTGAGAAATAAAAATGAAAGTCAGAATGGGATGACTGCTACAGCCAGGAGCTTACTTAGAGCTTGGCAACCAACTGGGATCCATCTCCTTTTCCTGTACAGATAATGCAACAAAAATATTATGGCACTGCCCTGAAGCTGCAGAATACTCTGGAGTTTCAAGTAAACTCCAGCACATTCTGACTTTTATTGAAGTGGTGCAAAACTAGACTAATCCAGTTTTACCTGTGATACTCACTGAAAATGAAGAAATATCGTGAAGACAACCAGAAGCAACATAGCATGAATTCAGGTGTTAATGTCCATGTAGATGACCTCCTAGTCATGACTAACCTTGGAAACATTACACACTCTGAATCTGAGGGAGGCAACTCCAAACCAGCTTTGAATAAACCTTTCTAAAAATCTAACATAAGCCAGAGTTGACGAAGGGTGAGAGAATGAAACTAACTTAAGGCTACCCAGTTTAATCACATTAACTAGCAAATTCGCCATGGATCATGGTGAATCTGACATGTGGTGTTGAGAACCCATCATCCCACGCCTTGAATCACCCACTTGCCACTTTCCCCATACCACAGGGGGAAGAATCTACCACCCGGCTTCCCCCCATTGTTCCTTATGCAATATGGGAAGCCTCTCGTGTTGCCACAGCTGTGGCCAATGTCAATTTCACCCCTCTAGCTCTGCTGAAAAAGAACAAAGTCATGGATGGGAGCTGGAGGGCATGGTGCCCGAAGAGCAGTGAAAGCAGCATAGGATGGGCAATTTTGCCCATTTGGTGAGTCCCTAAGTGGCTCATAACAGTAAGTGTGGTATGGGGTTATACATTGAGCATTGTTAGATATTTACAATATATAATCCAATTTTCTATGAAAATGCTTAAAGCAATATATGTAAATAGTTATCAGCAGATGAAAATACAAACAACCAGTATTGAATGAAATATCAAACAGAATTTTTTTTTAAAAAAAAAAACCCAATAAATCAACAGGCCAGAATGAGGAAAAAAAACATTCTGGCGTAGTAGTAATTACATACCACATTATGGGTACGGTCTAATTATACCCTTAGGAAAATGGTTATATTCAACTATTCAATTAAAACTGGTAATATTCAACTAATATTTAGTAAGTGCAACACTTTGTGGATTTAAATAGAGAGGGTGTGCATTTGTGCTGTGTATTAGAAAATCCTCTACACAGAAAGCTTTTCTGTTTTCATTGGGGGAAAAATAGAAAGCATATTTAAGCAATGTAGTATTACTAAATCAATAGATTTTGAGATAATCAAAATGGAATGGCATTTAATGACCACATTTAAGGGCTCTATGTGCTATGATTAAAATTCATGGCTATAAACAGGGATTTTATTATACTTATTTATTTATTTATTTATTTGGGGTTCTTTTACCCCCGCCCTTCTCACCCCGAGGGGGACTCAGGGCGGCTTACAGAAGCAAGGCACCATTTGATGCCTGCATCAAAAACAATCGTACACAAAGTTACATAAAAATTACAACAATTCACAGTTGACATGCATACAATATAATCATAAAATCCATAACATCCTTAAAACCAAATACAAACCCAGTTTCTCCTCTTACATGGTCAGTGTTTGTTAACACCTAGATCTAGTTTTTCGTTCTATTCATCTATCCTGCTTGTTTTACTTGCCTGATTAACTGATTTAATTGCTAGAGTGGCCAAAGGCCTGGTCCCATAACCAGGTTTTCACCCTCCTCCTGAAGGCGAGGAGGGATGATGATGCCCTAATCTCCCCCGGGAGTGAGTTCCACAGGTGGGGGGCTACCACTGAGAAAGCCCTGCTCCTCGTCCCCACCAGCCTCACTTGTGACAGTGGTGGGGTCGAGAGCAGGGCCTCCCCAGATGATCTCAGACTCCGGGGTGGGACATAGAGGGATTTTATTATACTTCTAATCAAATAGAAATGGCATTTATCTGCTTACCACATTGCAATCAGAATCCTATCTGTTAATCCATCCTTAAATAGGGAACTTGCATGGTGTTGAGTTCCTAGAAAACTATTTTCTGGGAACTGCCAGAAAATAGTTTCAATGTTGCACTAGGGCTCAAGAAACCACGGTTCGAAACTTCACTCAGCCATGGAAACTGGGTACCTTAAGCTAGTTCCATTCTCTCACCCTTGTTGGTTTATGGTTTTAAATTATTTCCAGTGTCCATCCTAAGGCTAAACTATCATAGGGATTTATCAGCAGGATTTGTTCAGAAGGGATTTGCCACTGCTTTCCTTTGAAACTGTGAGAATACGATTTTCCAAACTACCCAGTGAGTTTCCATGACCAAGTAGGCATCCAAACTCTGGTCTCCTGCAATCATAATCTAGCATACATATCACAGTATTATGCCATGCCGAGTCTTGTAATTCTCAGCCTTAGAAGAAGACAATACCAACTCTGTATTGTCGAAGGCTTTCATGGCTGGAATCACTAGGTTCTTGTGGGTTTTTTCGGGCTATAGAGCCATGTTCTAGAGGCATTTCTCCTGACGTTTCGCCTGCATCTATGGCAAGCATCTTGGATACAAAATGCACTCCGCATATTAACCATGAGGAAAGGTTCTCACACCCATGGGGATTGGTACATCCACAGATCAGAATGTTGCTATTCCCAGGCTGCTGCGAGTTTTCCGGGCTGTATGGTCATGTTCCAAAAACATTCTCTCCTGACATTTCGCCCACATCTATGGCAGGCAACCTCAGAGGTTGAGGAGTCTGTTGGAATACCAACTCTCATCTGAATAAATATTGCCAAGAAATCTCTGTGGTGGGGCACCAGAAAGTGGAATCAACTTATAGACCAATTGAAGGTTAGGAATAAAAAGTCACAACCACACTAGGAACTGCCAGAAAATGGTTCAATATAACAGAAACATCATTTGGATCTTTTAAAAACAACAGCAGCCACAGCAGCAGCAACCAAATCCTAAAACTAACCTGTTCCACAACATTTTCCCCACTTGCTGTTTCACTAAAAGCACAGTTTTCTCACTGCATTGAAGTCTGGTCATGGGACCTTTCTTACATCTGTTGATTATGCTGCAAAATAAAAGAGATGTTTTTCTTGACCCTCACTAGAGCACAAAGTGTATATCTTGGATACAAAATGCACTCCGCATATTAACCATGAGGAAAGGTTCTCGCACCCATGGGGATTGGTAGATCCACAGATCAGAATGTTGCTATTCCCAGGCTGCTGCGAGTTTTCCGGGCTGTATGGTCATGTTCCAAAAACATTCTCTCCTGACATTTTGCCCACATCTATGGCAGGCAACCTCAGAGGTTGAGGAGTCTGTTGGAAACTAGGCAAGTGAGGTTTATATAACTGTGGAATGACCAGATATTAAATGGAATTAAATGGGAATTAAATATTCCCATTTAATTCCATTTAACTCAAGAGGACTTTCAGAGACATATAGGATCCTTCGAATTGATGCCAATGTGAATGCCCCATGCTCTAGCTAATGGAAAAGACAATCCAATAATGCATAATAAGAAACCAACTTTTTATTTTATCTGAGAGCAATTTCTTTCTTTCTTTCTTTCTTTCTTTCTTTCTTTCTTTCTTAAGGAAGGGTCCATCACATTGGCAAGACTTGGGGATGAGCTTCAAGATTTACCAAAAGTATACTACGGCAAAATAGTTCTCCCCCACCCGCCACAAATTAGCTGCTCAATCCATGTATATTGTTGTTTTATATTGCGTTCAATATTCCTGAACAGAGGTTTTTAAAAAGAAATTGTTGAGTTATTAAGAGATAAAAACTACTTTTCTTCTTCTTTTAGTAACTGCTAAATAATGGCTGTGCTCCCTGTATCTATCAGAGAAAGATTTACCACATGTTTATCTGGACACTTACATCTGCATTGGAAGCAATACAAGAACAGAGTATTTCAGAATAAAATGAGAAAGCAGAGCATTAACTTCAAGATAGTGGGAGTCACACCATCTTTCACCCCAAACTGTATTTTTAAAGAAACTAGATTTTTATTAGTCTTAAAGATGCACATAAAAAGAAAATGAGGGACAGTTTACAGAAGTGAAAAAGTCCACTCATGCATTAGAAGACAGATTTAGGACATTTATTGCATGTGGCTGGGAGGACAGGTTTGAAGCTCCCCAGCCATGGAAAAAATCTTTTGGATTTTTTATAGATCCAAAAGCATTTCAGAAGTGAGTTTGAGGATTGTGATGTGTTATTGTGGGTGTGTTGAGTGTATCACATTGAACTGCTTCACTTTCTTGTGGCCATAGCTCTAGTCATTTTACTTCAGAAGATGGTATTGCACCACCTGACATCCGCTGGGAAGTAGCAGCCAATAATGAAAGGACCAAGGCAGTGATATCTCCAGTTCATCCCTTGTTTGGGTATCAGCCAGCACGCCAATGACTTAAATCAAGAAATAGTTTTCTAAGATCTACAGAGACACTCGCTGGAACACCTCAGCAAGTGAGAGACCAAAAGTGGCAGGCTCAAACCCAGAACCTCAACCAATGGCTGATACCAAATGAGAAACTCCCCCCTGGGCACACAGAAGACTGGGCAACTTGGAAGGCGCTGTACAGACTGCTCTCTGGCACCACGAGATGCAGAGCCAATCTTAAGAAATGGGGCTACAAAGTGGAATCCACAAAATGCGAGTGTGGAGAAGAGCAAACCACTGACCACCTGCTGCAATGCAACCTGAGCCCTGCTACATGCACAATGGAGGACCTTCTTGAGGAAACACCAGAGGCACTCCAAGTGGCAAGATACTGGTCAAAGGACATTTAATCAACTAACAAGCTTGCAAACTTTGTGTTTTTTTATCTGTTTGTTTGTTTTTGTTCTGTTAGAAATGTAAAAATATGGTCTGGTTGACCCTGACATGATAAATAAATACTTCAGAAGATCAGACAGAGACGAGGTCTGGCTGCAAAATCATAACTCCCCTCTTTGAATCGGTTCCCTTCCTTTAATTTTTTTAAAAAATCTGCATAATTTTGCTCTGCATTCTGAGCACTTATAGAAATTTCCCCTCTTGATTAGACATCCCCATACTTTTTGCTAGTTTTGTTCTTTGGCAAAAGTTAAATTAATGTATTACAATCAAACCAAACCACTGCAAATTGCAGCCTGAACTGTTTTGGACATTTATTTATTTAGTTATTTAAAACATTTATTTTCTGCCCTTCTCACGCCAAAGGGGACTCAGGGTGGAGCACAACATACAAATGGCAAACATTCAATGACATGAGAAATAGGCTTCTTCCTTGTAGAATACACAAAGGCTAGTAATTGCAAAAGGCATCTTTCCTTTTGTATTAACTGAAATAATCCACTTTGCAAACAGCCAGGTGTTGCAAAACAACCTGTGCAGGTTTGGTGATGAGAAGTAGCACTCTCCCTTGCAGAGTACACAAAACACAAAAAGACTACAAATATGCAACATGCATATTTCATTTTACATTAATATTTAAAGTGTTTAAAGGGACAGTGCTAATGAACTTGCTAAAGTGTTTATTTGTGAAGCCCCGGTCTTATAAAATTTTGAATTTACAAAAAGAGGCATGGTCAACAGGGATAATCCACAGATTGGGGGGAACAAGTCAGTGGCAGTAAACTAAAGGTGCTTGCCAATTCCTTCAAGCTCCTGGGAAACTATTTGGTGAAAAAGGAATTCCATGTTTCAGCTCAAACTCATAATGAGTTTACAATGCCAGACCCATTTTCCAAGGCTTGCATGATGATGAACCTGGTGAACAAGACAGGTGGGTAGAATTTCTTCTATAATGTCCACTGGAATTTTGTCATTTTTAGTTTCACTTTTTTAAAAAAAAATCAGGTGGAGAAGAAATAAGCAGGGAAACATGGGTTTTAGCCATAAGCATTATATCTTGACTTGACTGAGTGGGGGCAGGATTATTATTATTATTATTATTATTATTGACACAAAAGCACAGTATGTCACAGCAAACATGATCTATATGCTGGATTTCATATCACAAAATCACAAGTCGAACACTTCCCAAGCGTCTAGGACTGTGATGTATTTTTGAATGATGCACGCAGATCCGAGTAAGGTGGCCTTTTCCAGTTGACAGATCGTGATTTTGTCGATGTTTATTGTTTCCAGATGCTGGCTGAGATCTTTTGGCACGGCACCCAGTATGCCAATGACCACTGGGACCACCTGTATTGGTTTATGCCAGAGCCTTTGCAGTTTGATTTTGAGGTCTTGATAGCGGCTGAGTTTTTCCTGTTGTTTTTCCTCAATGTGACTGTTATTAATATTATTATCCAGCTCTCAAGTGGGGATTGGGAATAACATAAAGTTAGATGTTGAAATGATGACATTGCTGATACTGGCCATAAAAATTAGCATAAACATTCTAGCAAAAGGAGGGAATAAATAGATATAGAGTTGTTTTTTGTGAAAGCGAAATTTTGTGGTGTGCATTGAAAAATAATATGCCATTCCTGTCTAGATGTATCAAATCATATTAATTGATTGCTATCTGCCAGGAGGAACAGGATTTTGTGAGAGAGTAGACTCTGTTTTCATTATAGCCATTTTAATTTTCTTCCAGAAAAGCATAACATAGCTTTTAGTTATTCAAGTGGAGGTTTTGGCACACCATTTGTTCTATCAGTTAGTTATACGAGTAGAGGTTTTGGCACAAGATTGACCGCAATGGAAGGTCTCTCACAGGTTCATGCCTCTTAGCTGGACCATACAGTTGTTCTCAGACAAGTCTTAAAATTTCATCTTTTATGTACTTGCTTTAATATTTATTGCATAATGAGTGCAATGTACATTGCAAAGAATAATAACAATAACAAATATATTTGAAAGGATGTTGCAGAGAAGAGGGAGGAGGTTTGTTTTCCACTCCTCGGGAGATTAGGACACAGATCAATGGATTTCAATTGTGGGAAAAGTGATTCCGCCTAAACATTAGGAAAAACTTTCTGACAGTAAGAGTTGTTTGACACTGAAATATGCTGCACCAGAGTATGATGGAGTCTTCCTCTTTGTCTTGTTTCTTTTTTTACTATAGGCCAAATGGCCATCTTCCAGGAATGCTTTGATTGTGTATTCCTGCATAGCAGGGAGTTGGACTGGATGACCCCTGGGATCTCTTCAGACTCTATAATTCTAAACAATTCCTCTTTCACCCAACTACACATATCAGCCCATTCAGTGCATAAAATTACAAAACAATGCAGTTCTGTACTTTCTTCTTGTCATGCTCCCAAATGCCATGTGTTCCTTCATAGAAAGATTAGGTGGTTGACTAAGGACCTCATCAGATAAGTTGTGGAAAGCATGCGCTGGGGGGATCATTTTCTTAGTGCAACATATCGCCCCATTGCATTTTTAAAGACATTGTTTCATTTTACAAATCCGATCAGATGCTTTATGTTTTTCACCCTTTCTCCCATTCTGTTCCACCTTCTGAACCACCACATGAGTGAGTGCAGTCCCCATTCCACTTTTAAAAAAATCGGGGAAAACTTTAAAGGAGAAATTAGTTTTTTTAAAGGGGTAAATTTGAGGGAGGACCTCATTAGATTTGTTAAAGATTAGTTCTGTTTACCAATATTTATATATAGATTAGATTTCCAATACATAAAAATATTGTTTTCTATCTTCACATCATAATTTTGGGAAACAATGTGATGTGCACAATTAGAACTTATATGATCAAATTTAAGGCAGAATTATAAGATTATTGGTAATTATTCCTGGCCTTTCACAGGCACTAGACGTGACTATAGTTCAGGCATGGGCAAACTTCAGCCTTCCAGGTGTATTGGACTTTAACTCCGACAATTCCTAATAGCTGATGCCTGGTATAGTTGGTACCAAAAAATTATAAAAGCTAGCAGTAGCAATATTTTGAAATCAAAGATTACTACTGAGGGAGAAAATACAGCAATAGCAAAATGGTAATATCTTACAATTGCACAATTTCTTTGTAGAATGTTACATAAATAAAAAAGTTACCATTCTGGGCTCATGCAGAAATATTTGGGGGGGGGGGGGGAAGTGAAGCATCAATGTTCAGGAAGAGACCAGTCATAGAAACGTTCATTGCTCCATCTCACTGAAATGAAACAACATGGGCAAATCTGACAGGTTCCATCACATGTGTTTAGAAGTGCTTTCTTTCATTTCAAAGCTCACCAGAAGCTGAAAAGATGGTTTCTCTCCCCCCAACCCCCACCCCTCCCATTTTTCAACTCTTCTGAAACAGTTCATTGACGAAATACCATGGACAAGAGTCAGAAGTCAATTTGTGTCATGTGAATGGCCCTGGGGCACTTCATCTATGAAATGTTTTAGAAGTGTGTAGAAATGGGGGAGGGGAGGGGGGAATGTATGTGATGAAATCCCAAGAGTCCTTTCAGGCTATGTAACCATAACACTATGATTCCACATTAACTACCATGACTGCATGCTGTGGATTCCTAGGATTTGTAGTCTGGGGAGGAGTGTTTCTATTCTCATTCATAGAGCAAACTACAAACCCTAGGATTACTCAAGATACAACAGATAAAGTGGAAGTACAGGCCTGCAATTGTCTAAAAGGGATTCAGGATGCAGACCCCACACATCTTCAACTAACTCAGGATTGTGATGGGGAAATATGTATCCTGAAAATATCACAGATGGTAAATACAGAAGAATAGAAGAAGTTGTACTAGCAGGTTGTGGGAGACAGTAATGCTCCCATTTCTTTATCCCAGTGGTACTATAGCAGCAAGAGACAATTAGAGAAATATTTGCGTAGTTTTAATTTTATTCTGAGCTTTGGAAAATGTATAATGTATGAGCGATATATGACTACAATGCTTAAGCCTTTCAACAGGAGAAGTTTAATATTGGGAAAGAATTATAAGCTTCTTTCTCTTGAGCTCAGCTAATCGTTTCTACATATTAAAAAATGGTTGTAATAAACATCTCAATTGGGCCATGGCAAATGAAGAAATATTTCAATTAAAAATACTTTCCCTTAAATTTTATGACCTTTTAACAAAGTCTACCCTCCAAAAATCCTTTTAAAATGTTTTCCTCTATTTAATTACAATTAACGGAACAAAATGCTTTAAGCATGTATTTCAAGTTATTCCTAGAACTGTGTTTCTACAAAGCTTGGAAATAAGTACACAAACAACTGTGACCTATAAGTGGACCTAGCCTTGCAAAAAGTTATTCTTCATTGATAGCTAGCCGGGAGAGAAGCAAAATGGGGGAGGAGGGAGATGTGACACTCTTTCCCAAGAACTTCAAATTTCCTAGAGGTATTAATACACACTATCAGACACATTTAAAGCTGTAACTGAAATGAACTTCTTCCAGTTTTGTTCTTTTTGAAACAGCCCACTGAGATTTGCATTGTTAAAACTGCAGTCAGCATGCTGAATGAACTGTGTTACCTTGTGAAAACAAAAGCAAAAGCAGAGAGGTAGGTACATTGAGATAATGAACCTTTTTTTCTTACCCTTCAAAAGAGATCTTACACATAAAAACTCTTCTGACACTCCTTTTGAGGGTGTCAGATTGTTCAGAGGATTTTTAAAAGTGTTTTTATTTTAAAAGTCATTGTTTTTATCCCATAGTCTTCCCAATGATTTGATCCCACCTCTTTTTTTCCTAGTTCCAATTTTAAAATGATCCTGGGTGGTAGCTTGCTGGAAAGTACAATCCTGGAAACTCAGAGCTCATGGGACACATCTACACCATAGAATGTATACAGTTTGATAACACTTTAACTTCTATGGCTCATTGCTATAGAAGTTGGGAGTGGTCATTTCGCAAAGTCTTTAGTCTTCTCTGCCAAAGACTACTGGTATCTCACCAAACTACAAATCCCAAGATTCCATTGGAAAAGCCAATTTTTTTTAATAACCAAACATTATTATTGCATATAATGCTTGTATTTCCTCCCTTCTAGATTTTGTTTTAGATGTACAGTCAAATACAACATTGTGCAAGTAAACTGATAAAAAAACTAATAAAATAATAATAATGATGGAGAGTGGTTGATTACATGAAGAAAACTCTGGATTTAATTGTTGGTATTTCCAAGTAGGACTGGGAACTATTCCATCCTGATTACAGTTCTAGAGATCTGCTGCCATTCAGTGTAAGCAGTACTGAGATATATACATCAATTATCTGACCCAAGGTGCCTCTGGATCAGAATTTGAATAGTTTACAGGTTTGATTACAGGTCCAAGAATGCCCCAGATAGCACAGCTACTATCTCTGCAGGTTGGGGATTATGGGAATTAAAGATTTCCCCTGACCCACTTCTGTTTATCACAGGATGCTGAAACTGCACATGTGTAATGATATAAGTCTCTATAGCAGTGGTTCTCAACCTGTGGGTCCCCAGATGTTTTTGCCTACAACTCCCAGAAATCCCAGCCAGTTTACCAGCTGTTAGGATTTTGGGAGTTGAAGGCCAAAACATCTGGGAACCCACAGGTTGAGAACCTCTGCTCTATAGATTACGTGCCAATTTCTAACTCAGAACTGATAACATCTTGATTTTACAGGTGCTGAAGTGGTATGAGGTTTGATAAGGGACCTAGTGGAATACAGAGCAGTCATCAAGTCCCTTTATTTGAAAGGCCACACACCAAAGGATTCACTTGGTGAGATGAAAGAGGTTTATGGTGATCAGGCCCGTAGCCTGGATTTCGTTTTGGGGGGGGGGGGGGGCCTGAATTTTTTTCAGAGGGGTTTTTGGGGGGGCTGAGTTTCGGGGGGGGCTGAGTCTGAGTGAAAGAGGGTCTACCCTAGCAAACCTTTTGTATCATTACCCCAATACCCCCATGCATATGGGATATATTGAGTATGGTGATCAGATCATGATATGAATAAACATAACAGTTTAAATAATGCACCAGTAAGAGCTTTTCGTGAACCACCATGAGAATTTCGGGGGGGGGGGGCTGAAGCCCTTCAAGTCCCCCCCCCCCCCCCCCCCGCCGGCTACATGTCTGATGGTGATGATTTCCCATCATATGATGTAGTCAAGAACTGGCATCCTCAATTCAAACGTGGTCAGACTTCGGTGAAAACAGCTCGAATTCCAGGATGACCCCGCTCTGCTATTGATGAACACTATCCAGCAAGTGGAGGTCACCATTTTAGAAAATTGCCATGTAACCATTTGCCACCTAGTCCAAAATGTAAAGATTACTGTGGGGTCCATGGAAAAAATCTTCACATGTATAAGGAATCCACTCACTGGGTACCCCAACTGCTCACACCTTTCAAGAAGCAGGAATGAATCAAATGCTCTCAGGCACTAATGACAATGTGTCATGAAAACCAGGAGGACTTTTTAAATTGACCTATCACACAGAATGAAAGTTGGGTCCATCACTATATTCCTGAGACTAAAGTCCTTCTGATGCAATGGAAACATCATGAAAAAGGCACATGCTCAACTCTCGGCAGGCATAGTCATGCTCACAGTATTTTGGGACCAGCACATAGTATTGATGGATTTCCTAGCAAAGGGTACCATGATCACTGGAGCATACTATGATTCACTGCTGCAGAAATTGTGGGAGGCCATCAAAACCAAGAGATGTGGCATGCTTGCCAGAGGTGTCCACCTTCTGCAAGACAATGCACCAGTTCACAACTCACATGTTGCCCAAATGGAAACATGCTCCTGTAGCTTTGAAATTCTATTGCATCCCCCTTATTCACCTGACCTCACACCAGTGGTCTTCCACCTTTTTCCAGCAATGAAGTTATTTTTGAAGGGCAAGCATTTTTCAGATGATGAGACTGATTTCTTAAGTTACAACGTGGCTTTCGCAGCAACCTGTTGACTTCCACAAGTGAGGTATTTACTGTTGCTTAAAAAGATGAGAGAAGTGTGTGTCCAGAGGTGGCACCTATGTCGAGAAGGACTAATAACTGTGCCAAGTTTCATTGTTCACTCTACAGGAAGTGGATCAGAGGAAATCTTTAATGAACACCCTTCATTGTTCCAAAAAGTATTTTTTCCAAATTCTGCTCACAACAGAGAGTTCCAGAACTAGCATTCAAAACTTCCAATTCTATTCGCTCTTAATGGATTTTCTGTGTGGAAAGAAGGAAGGAAGATATGAGAGTGTTACAAATGGAATATGATATCATCAAGATTTCCATAAAAATCCTTGAATGATCCAGACAGAATCTTCATCCAGATGTATCCATGTAAGGCAACTTCCTGAATTCTTATGTTACATTCGTTTTCCAGAAGGTATTAAATTAACAGAGAGTGAGAACAAGCGTTGAGTAAGTGCTTATAAATATTTCATCAAGAACAATTCCACATGGGGAGACATGGGGTGGGGAAAGAGAAGACATGATTAAAACCTACCCTATGGGAAAGAATATGCTTTTGTACAATATAAGCTCTTAAGGGGAACTGGAAAACTGGCTTACAAGCATTAAGATGGAAGCAGAAGCACCAGATTCCCCATTGTGTCTTTTTCGGTCCATAGACAAGTACGGCCTACCATCAACGTCACTGTTCTGCCTTATTTTTTCCTATCACTGGTCCAGGGGGGGGGGGGGGGGGACAGGACACACACGATAATCTGAGCCTACTTGAGTTTCTATGGCAACAGCATTTATAGTGTTTCTGTTTTATTGGTAAGGGGGAAAGGTTATAAATAATGAAGGGTCTAATGTTGTTTCCCTTGGTCTTGTTTAACTGCTGTAGGCATCAAGACAGATGAAGTCTAGCAATGGGAGGCAGCAGCACCGAGAGCACAGTTTAGTACAGGCGATAGTTTATTAGCGGGAAGCCAGCATTAACATTAAGGCTTTATTAGGAACTGCTGCCAAGACACCTTTTATTAACAAACGGAATCACTAAAGAGCTAACCTATTTCTGAAATGACTGGCAATGCTACCCATAGGGCCTTCTCTAATTAAATAACTCCACAACAATGCAGGGATTCATCTCTTTAAAAAAAAAAAAACCCCTTCCTCCTCTGTCTTATCCTTCCACCCACATATTCTGGTTTCAATAATTTTCCAAGACTAACACTAGGACTTTTGAGCATCTGAATATCCCTCTCATGAAAATTATGTAGGATGCCATTACATCCATCCTGCAGAATCTCTCATTCTCCATGCTGTCTCTGGAGAGTGGCTTGCTTGTCTGTCAAAAGGAGGGGGGGGGGGGGGAAACATACAATAGGCTATATTTGAAGATTGCTTCTTTCTTTTCTTCCCTGTTGTGTTGCTCAGTACTGTGAGCTCATCCCTCAGATCTGTTAACATGGATTACAGCATGTTGCAGCCTTACTGGAAGGGAAAAAAGAGTTCCCAAGAGTCAGAACAAACTTGGATATATTTTACAGGTAGAGCTTTTCCATTATTATAACTCCAAAACACATATAAACTAGTTTTCGAAACTGACTACATGTAAAATAACTGCAGCTAGAGTAAGTACTTCATGTTAAATATACCAGCAATAAACAAATGCTGGGTTAAATACGGGGATAGAGTGTGACTACTAAAATTAAAAGTTGTGTTAACAGCAGTAGAATAAATGTTTTTAGTAAACTGGGAGGCTTTCCTGATCTTTTCTATAGAAATCTATTGCAAATAAATTGAAGAGTTAATTAATTATTTTTATTTTATTCCATTTTAATTAATCTGCTTAAAATACAATTGTACAGAAAAGAGCTGTTAGCTCTCTCCTCTTTGGTAAGATATGGGGTTAACTATCTCAACAATACTGATTGTTTTCAATTTTATTCTCTAGGGCTCCTCTAGGCAAAAGAGTCACAAATTTGTTGAGGATTATAGTATTTGTTGTTATCATATTTGTCCCAGAGATTTTTAAATTTTACAAAAATGTAAAGCTGTTCAATACTAATTAAAGTTACAGCCCCTTGGGGAGTTTTGGTTTTGATTCCAGGGTATATCAGAACAAAAACCTACTCTGCTTTCCCCCTATTGTTGCCAATGCATGGAAACCCTCCCTTTTGTGGATGAGTCTCTGAGTAGTAGTAACAACAGGGAGTTGGAGACTAGGCAGGCAAAAAGGTCTACTCGAAAACAAGCATCTATTGAAGAGCAACAGCAGAAGAGAATTCGGCAAATACTTACTGAACCCACTGATGAAGAGTCTTTTGAAGGGTTTGATGGGGATGATAGGCAATGAAGCAGATTCTATGAGAAGTGCTGGGAGTGAATTGATGGGATTGGGGATGAGATGGATTGGACAAAAGTAGCAGAAGTGAGAGAAATGTGTGAGGAGCCTACAAGTAGTGACACGTTCAGAGGGTTTGCTGGGAATGAAACTTGGAGGGAGGATGATTCGTCTACTGTTTGGGGAGATGTAAGTAGAAGCAGGAGAAGGACCTCTTGGCAGGCAAGGCAAAGAGCAACTCAGGCAGCACAGCTGGCAGTTGAGCATGGGGTGTTGTCTGATTCTAGTTTGGAGGAGAATGCAGGAGCGGCTGAGGGTGGGGCGTTGTCTCATTGCAGCTCAGAGGAAAGTTTGTAATATAAGGTGGGTTGGTTGCAATGTGGACTTTGCGACTGGCAAAGTGTATGCTAGATTGCCTGCTATGCTGGGTCGTGATTCCTGAACTTCATGGACCCTCTTGGGCCTTGGATCGCTTCTGGACATCGCTTTCGCTCTCTTGCCTTGACCGTGGATTGGATGTTTGACGCTGCTGCTGCTGTATCTTGTTTGCTGTGGATGACCCCTGGACCGGCTTGACTACAATTTTGCTACACCCTGGACCATGCTCGCTGAAACGATAGCGAGTGTCTTTTCCTTTGCTGTGCATTTTGGTTGGTGGGTTGGGATTTTTAGGACTTTGGGACTGTCTGCTTTGCCTCCTTTTTGACCGGTTGGCCTGTGTTTTGTTTTGGAACTCTATTTTGCTGCTGTTAAGCATTTTTTATTCTTTTGAGCTGTACCTTCAATAAACTGTTGTTACTTTGTACTTGGGACTGACTTCGTGCCATCTGTACCTTGACACTCCTGCATTGCTGCAGTGGTGGCATACACTGGTTCAGCTGTAGTACAACTACAGAGCCCCACCAGTAGTTATATCAGTGGTTCTCAACCTGGGGTCCCCAGATGTTTTTGGACTACAATTCCCAGAAATCCTAACAGCTGGTAAACTAGCTGGGATTTCTGGGAGTTGTAGGCCAAAAACATCTGGGGACCCCAGGTTGAGAACCACTGAGTTATATGTTATGGGATGGGAGCTGGTAAGCTCTGTGGCTAAACTACAGCTGAACTGGCATATGCCACCGAAAACAGCCCCATCTGATGAGGTTGTACAAAAATTCAGGGAAGACAACATTTTCCCTTTAGATTGTAGGACCACCTACTTTTTTTTAGGGGGGGGTTGGGGAAGGAGGTGAGTGCCCTCTTGGTTCTCTGGGCTCGTGGAGCCTGAAGAACTGAGAAGGCTGTGGGGACTGATCCCCGGGAGTATCCAGGAGTCAGTCCCCACAGGCCCAATGCCCCATTAGACCTGGGCCTTTCAGAAAGACCTGAGTCTAATGTGATATCTAATTAATTCGGGACAACGAAGGGTTAACCTGCTTTGTCCCAAATTAATTCTCTTTTACTGGACGCATCGTTTGGATGCCTCTGGTAAAGGCTTAACAGGCCCCACATTGTTGAGACTGTCTGGAAGGACCCTGAGAGTAGGTCCAATTAAGATCAAACTTCTGTCCAGATGGGAAAGTGGTACCATCACCCTTTTTCTCAGTTCATCGACCCTTGGCCAATCTTGGCACCCCGTTCCAACAACAGATCACCCCCTTCCTTCTTTCTGGTCATGCAAACATCACTGCTGCTATCGTATTAGGGTACCTTGAACAGCCAGAAACTCTGTGCTTGGATGAGCTATGGCAGTGATATGGAGAGCGAGGTTACAGTCCAGCGGGGCTGATGCAGTCTCAGTCTTTAGACTGTGCATATGCCAATGCAGTGCTGCAGTGGATTCAGCCAGTTGTGTCTGGTTACCTCTGGAACTAGACATGAGCATATATACTTTGGACTGCTCACAGTTTTAGTAGCCATTGTAGACCTGCTCCAAGACTCGAGAGCCTATATTTCAAGAGCTCATGACTTTTTAAACTAACCTGGAATAACCCTGCAGCTTGATCCTTACATGTACCTAATTAATAGGTCCCATTTGACTCAGTGGAACCTACTGAATAGACAAGGTTAGAAAGCATTGTTAAGGTCACAAAGAATACACGTTATCAGGATTGCTCTGGAAGACCACCAGAATCTTTTGTAATCTCAAATCTCTTTAGCCAAAAGTAAATCCTATGACAATCCTAGGTGTTCAGTGGGCTTCTCCTTAGATCAGAACATCCAAGATTGCATCATGGGCTCAATGAATTTCAAATCATCCTAGCTCAAATTCAGCAGTTGATTGATATGCAACCTCATTTGAGATTTGAGTCATGTATCACTTGTACATGAATAATGGTATCACACATATATTATACTACTGTCCATTAAATTCTAAGTGGAGCACTATGAATTTTCAAGCATATCGCTATTAAAGGTACATCTGAGAAATACCGAGATCTCATAAAGGCAATTAGCTTCATAGATAGCCATCTGTATTTTATGCTGCTCTAATGCTTGCTCAATTTTACATCAGACGTGGGGAGTGGTATAACAATTAAGGCTTTCACAGTAGAGTGAAACACCAATCAGCGAAAAAGGAAGGAAGGAAAGATCTAAGGAAAGCCTGAAATGGATGTTTAAAATTGAAATTTATTAAACACAATGCATGTTCTCAAGATGTACTCAAAATATTTCATCTTATTTATTTATTTATTTCCGTCACTTTTACCCCCGCCCTTCTCACCCCCTAGGAGGGGACTCAGGGCGGCTTACAGAGAAAGGCACAATTCGATGCCTTGTCACATATACATACATATATAAAAACTATTAAGCAATTAAAAATTAAAAATTAAATCATCAATACACAGTAATACTAAAAACACAGTAGTAGGCTAATCCTGAGCTCAGCGTTCGGAGTTCCGTAAATCCATAAATCCATTCCGTCTTGTCCAATTCCAGCTCGTCATCAAGTCTTTCTTTAACTGCCTGAATATCCAAATGCCTGGTCCCACATCCAGGTCTTCAACCTCTTTCTAAATGAAAGAAGGGACGTTGCCGATCTAATCTCCCCAGGGAGTGAGTTCCACAGGCGGGGGGCCACCACCGAGAAGGCCCTGCTCCCCGTCCCCGCCAATCTCACTTGTGATAGAGGCGGGGTCGCGAGCAGGGCCTCCCCAGAGGATCTTAGATTCCGAGGTGGGACGTAGAGGGAGATCTGTTTGGATAGATACACTGGGCCAGAACCGTTTAGGGTTTTGTAGGTCAAAACCAGCACTTTGAATTGTGCTTGGAATTGGATCAGCAGCCAGTGGAGCTGACACAATGGGGGGTGGTGTGCTCCCTGTATGTCGCTCCAGTGAGCAATCTGGCTGCCTCTCGCTGGATCAGTTGGAGTTTCCGAGCAGTCTTCAAAGGCAACCCCACGTAGAGTGCATTGCAGTAATCAATCTGGGATGTAACAAGAGCGTGGACCACCGTGGCCAAGTCCGACTTCCCAAGGTACGGGCGCAGCTGGCGCACAAGTTTTAGTTGTGCAAAAGCTCTCCCGGCCACCGCCGAGACCTGGGGTTCCAGGCTCAGCGGTGAGTCCAGGATCACTCCCAAGCTGCGAACCTGCGTCTTCAGGGGGAGTGTAACCCCGTCTAACACAGGCTGTAACCCTATGCCCTGTTCGGCCTTACGACTGACCAGTAGGACCTCTGTCTTGTCTGGATTCAATTTCAATTCGTTAGCTCTCATCCAGTCCGACACAGCAGCTAAACACCGGTTCAAGGTCTGGACAGCCTCCTTGGTGACAGGTGGGAAGGAGTGACAGATTTGGACATCATCTGCATAGAGATAACATCTTAGTCCGAAACTCCGAATGATCTCCCCCAGCGGCTTCATGTAGATGTTAAATAACATCGGGGACAGAATTGAACCCTGTGGGACTCCACACAACAGTTGTGGGGCCGAACAGGTGTCACCCAGTAACACCTTCTGGGATCGTCCCTCAAGGAAGGATCGGAGCCACCGCAGAGCAGTGCCTCCGAGCCCCATGTCCATGAGGCGCCCCAGAAGGATACCGTGATCGACGGTATCGAAGGCCGCTGAGAGGTCCAGCAGAACTAACAGGGACACACTCCCCCTGTCTAGCTCCCTGCGAAGATCATCTACCAAGGCGACCAAGGCTGTCTCAGTTCCATGTCCCGGCCTAAAGCCAGACTGTGCCGGATCTAAATAATCAGTGTCTACCAGAAACCCCTGGAGTTGCGCTGCCACCACACGTTCCATGACTTTGCCCAAGTAGGGGAGATTGGAAACTGGCCGATAGTTGTCAAATTGAGTGGGATCCAGTGACGGTTTCTTCAACAGCGGTTTTATAACAGCTAGTTTTAAGCTCGCTGGAAATTTTCCTTCCTGTAAGGAGGCGTTAACCATCACCTTCACCCACTCTGCCAAACCCCCTCTGGCTTCTTTTATTAGCCAGGATGGGCAGGGGTCTAGGATGCATGTGGTGGGTCGCACCTCTCCAAGGATCCTGTCCACATCCTCAAGCTGAACCAATTGGAACGAATCCGACAAAGCTGGACAAGCAGATGTTCTCGTTACATCCCCAGAGACTGCCGTTAACATGACGTCAAAGCCTAATCGAATCCGCTCAATTTTGTCCGTGAAGAATCGAGCAAATGCTTCACAGCGGGCCACCGAGTTATCCGAGGTCTCGCATTTTGGTGGGTTTAACAGGCCCCTGACAACTCGGAAGAGCTCAGCCGGACGATTTTTCGCGGATGCAATATTGGCTGTGATAGATGTTTTTTGGGCTGCCGCTATTGCCACACCGTAGGACCTTAAAAAGGCATTCAGGTGTGTTTGGGCTGGATTGGTGGGGTTCTGGCGCCACACGCACTCTAGCCTCCTCTTCTTTCGCTTCATCGCTGCCAGCTCCTCAGTAAACCAAGAGGCTGGTTTAGCTCGATTACTCGAGAGGGGACGTTCCGGAGCGATTGTGTCAATTGCCCTGGTCAACTCACTGTTCCAGCGAGAAACCAGAGCATCGACAGAGTCACCTGCCAAGGAGGTGGAAAAATCCCCAAGAGCTGTCAGAAAACCATTTGGATCCATAAGTCTCCTGGGGCGGACCATTCTAATGGGTCCACCACCCCTGCGGAGGTTAGAAGGCACAGTTAGTCTAAATCTGATCAGGTGGTGATCGGTCCATGGCAATGGAGCGATGGACAGCTCCTCCAATCCGTCACCCTCATCCCATCTCTGCGCAAAAACCCTTAAAAAATCTTACTTCGAATTGCAATATTATTTTCCATTGGGAATCCTCCATTTCATACTCCATTTCATTACCTGTGCCACTGGTGAAGATGATACCTTTAAGAGAAAGGAGAGAAACCTTGACTACAACCAGAGGTTTCTAGACAGAGTCTGGAAAACTTGCTTTTGAACTCCAAAAATCCCTCTGCTTGAGGAGTCTGGGATTATAGTTTGTAAAAGTAACTTTTCCAAGATCTTGCTCTAGATTGTGTAGGCTCTAGATTTAGTTCAAAAATACTATTTTTAAAATTATTACAAAGAATCCTTAAATAATGTGTGCATGAGATAATGCTAGGGAACACCCTACATGTGCAAAGGAATAGATTCATTTTTGTGCAAGCAAATGGATATTAATCTTGTGGGATATGCCAAATAAAATGTGAGTATTCATGTTTGAACTATTCCTGGGATCCAGCTGTCTAGATCACATTGTTTAAACGTAAATTCTAACTTATTTCAGTGTAAATCATCAGTTTTAAAAGCTTAGTGTGGATTATATGAGATAACATATTCCTGTATGGTAGGGGGTTGAACTAGATGGCCCATGCAGTCTCTTCGAACTCTATTATTCTGATTATGTGGATGTGGATGTCGACCATGGTATAGCTTAGGCTGGGAGAAATGCTACATTTGACTTGGAGTCCCATTCCATCCAAGAATCTATACTCGTTTCTTAATTTTAGCTGTCATTCTGGGAGCTTGCTGGTTTACCAGCTGTGGGAATTTAAGTCCAAAACACCTGGAGAGCCAAAGTTTTCCCATGTCTGATTCAGAAGATGGACATAGATTGTTAGATCTAAATCTATCCACCCTCCCAATTGAAGTAGACCCATTGACTCAATATATATTCCATTGATTCAAGAGGTCTACTTCAGTTGAGACTATGGATTGGATTTAGACATAATATTATGTCCAAACTATGTCCAGCCAAGTTTTAACCAATCTAGGGAACATATTCTAGGGAATAGCAACATATCTTAGCGACTAGGGACTAGCAAGTGAATTTAGCTCTTAATGATGTTCATATAATGGCACTTTTTGGCAGCCATTTTTCAGATCTTGCCAATCGTTTGCTCTATTCCAGGAATTATTTGATAATATACCTCTCATTAACTACTTACAATTGTAATGTGCTAATTGCAATTTTTTAAAAAACTCCTGAAAGGAGACTTTCTTTAAACAAAGAAGATAAAAGAACTACTTTGTTCAATATTCCAGGGACGCTGTGCAACTTATTTTTCTTTAGATGAGAATCTAATTTCATTTTAATAGAGCGATGACATGAAAGGCTGTGGTATGGGGTATGGGATATAAGTGTGTTTATTTTTTCCTTTTGATCCAACTTGTTCATAATAAACATGAAAAGAGGTATAATTCTTCCTGTGCATTTGCTGTTCCTTTGTTCCTTCGCTTCTAACCCTTCATGACCTCATGGACCAGTACACACCAGAGCTCCCTATTGGCCGTCACCACCCTCAGCTCCTTCAAGGCCAAACTAGTCACTTCAAAGATAACATCCATCCATCTTGCCCTTGGTTGGTTTCTCATCCTTTTTCCTTATTTTTTTTCTTCCTTCCTTTGAGAGGAAACAAATTTAAAAAATATTGGGTTGTTGTAGGTTTTTTCAGGCTATATGGCCATGTTCTAGAGGCATTCTCTCCTGACGTTTTGCCTGCATCTATGGCAAGCATCCTCAGAGGTTGTGAGGTCTGTTGGAACTAGGAAAATTGGGTTCACATATCTGTGGAATGACCAGGGTGGGACAAAGAATTCTTGTCTGCTGGAGCTACGTGTGAATGTTTCAACTGACCACCTTGATTAGTATTTGATGGCTTAACAGTGCCTGGGGGAATCTTTTGTTGAGAGGTGATTAGCTGTCCCTGATTGTTTCCTCTCTGTTATTTTGCTGTTGTAACTTTAGATTTTCTAAATACTGGTATTCAGATTTTGTTCATTTTCATGGTTTCTTCCTTTCTGTTAAAATTGTCCACATGCTTATGGATTTCAATGGCTTCTCTATGTAGTCTGACATGGTGGTTGTTCAAGCATTTCTGTGTTCTCAAATAATATGCTGTGTCCAGGTTAGTTCATCAGGTGCTCTGCTATGGCTGATTTCTCTGGTTGAAGTAGTCTGCAGTGCCTTTCATGTTCCTTGATTCGTGTTTGGGCGCTGCGTTTGGTGGTCCCTATGTAGACTTGTCCACAGCTGCATGGTATACGGTAGACTCCTGCAGAAGTGAGAGGATCCCTCTTGTCCCTTGCTGAACATAGCATTTGTTGGATTTTCTTGGTGGGTCTGTAGATAGTTTGTATGTTGTGTTTCCTCATCAGCTTCCCTATGCAGTCAGTGGTTCCTTTGATGTATGGCAGGAACACTTTTTCTCTGGGTGGATCTTCGTCTTTACTCTTGTGGCTTGTTCTCGGTCCTGCAGCTCTTCTGATGTCTGAGGTAGGGTATCCATTGGCCTGTAAAGCCCAGTTGAGGTGGTTCAGTTCATCTTGGAGGAGGTGGGGTTCACAGATTCTTTTTGCACGGTCTGCCAAGGCTTTAATGGTGCTTCTTTTTTTACTTGGGTGATGGTTGGAGTTTTTATGTAGATATCAATCCATGTGTGTGGGTTTTCTGTAAACTGTGTGACCCAATTGTTGATCTGGTTTGCGGATGACTAGGACATCTAGAAAAGGCAGTTTTCCTTCATTTTCTTTTTCCATTGTGAATTGGATGTTTGGGTGGATGCTGTTAATGTGATCCAGGAACCTGTTGAGTTCTTCTTCTCCATGGCTCCAAATGGTGAAAGTGTCATCCACATATCTGGACCATATAGTGGGATTTTTTGTTGCTGTTTCCAGGGCTTGTTTTTCAAAGTGTTCCATGTAGAAATTTGCTATAACAAAAAAATATTGTGACAAACATTGACAGTCTAGCCATGCTGATATCCCTTTTCCACAGATTCTGGGAAAACTGTGTTCCAGATAACTTTCTTTAGACACGGTAATTCAGTACAAAATAGAAAAAAAAAATCAGAGCTTGAATCCCAGGAAAATGGCATAGAATATCAATAGAAAATAACTTGGTAATGATGCACAGCATAACTATGCCTCCGGTTGGTTGCTTTGGAATATAGCCAGACCTGTTTAAACTATGCAATTAAACTCTATATTACATTTTAACTGTCCTGGTTTGCAAGTTAGGGAAGGCTGTTTAGAATTCTCAGCCAAAAAGCTTTACTGCATAGATCCCATAGGAAATACCAGGATTCCATAGGATGTTGCCCTGACAATTGAAGTGGGATTATTACTGTACTGTGTGAATTAGCCCAAGTTATATAGGGAAAATGGCAGAAGAATTATAACTGTACTTTCAGCTTGAGATAACCAATTTACTTGAGAAAAAGTATGGAAACCTAACAGTAGCAACAAAGAAGAGAAAGACCTCTTGCAAGTACACATCTGCAGTATTTTCTTTCATTTTTCTTATTCTCAATTCTGTTCTGGCTGAAATGGTTCAACCTGTGAAGGAAAACTGAAAGGTTGCCAATCATGTAATGTTTACCTTGTGCTGCTTCTTGATGTGATATAATATGACATACTGTGTACACGACAGTCACATCCAATGTCTTAAAACAACTTAAATGTGGTGCATCCTGACATGAAATAATACGAAGTGATGCATTGCAAATTAATATCTAAAAAAGCAGATGTCTGTGCAGTGTCTTCATCAACAGTGTTTGTATTTCTTTCTGGTGATGCAGTTTACTCTTTCTGATCTCAATAGAAACTGCATGTCAATCTCCTTGAATGTAAGGTGGAATCTGGGAAATCTGCTTTTTTAATGTGTTAGTGGGAAGTAGGTTCCAGCAAGGCAATCTCAAAATGAAATTGTACAAATATATGCTTTGTATGGTGATTTCTGGGCAAGAGGAGATGGCTCACAAATGTTTCTGAGAGCTAAAAGGGACAGCTCCAGTGATGATTTCTGGCCAAAAGCTCAAATTGAGAAGAATTGTCCCTAGATAAAGGGGTTAACATGTGATCAGTCACATCAGACCCCCAAAACCCAGTTCCTATAAGGAGACTGGCAGATGCAGCCATTATCAGAGGTAGAGCAGGGAGATGGGAGAAAGAACTTGCCCAGTCCATTTTTAAATGGACTCTTGAGTCCACTTTCTTGTTATGGTGGCATGGCTTAGCTCTCCGGGTTTTCTTATAAGGCTAATGTGACCATCACACTGTTGTCTATCCCTGATAATATACAAACAGCTATTTTCTATCATACCATTATGTAAATATGAATATTCTTATCCATATGTATATTTGTCTAAAACACAGCTTCATGAGTAAATTAAAGGAAGGTTTCATGTTCAGAGAAATTAAAAATGCACATAAATTCCACTCACAAGACTATGTACGGTATCTGCCAGGCCACATGTCAAGTTAATCACACACAAAAAATTAATAAATCCCTAATTTTTTTTAAAAAAAATATTCAAAATCAATCATAATCCTACCTAGCAGAATAAACATTTTGAAACGCTGCTTTTTATGGTGTAGTAACATACGTATTTCTCGGGTTTTTAAAAAAATCATAGCAGAGTGAATAGCACTCTCCACCAAGATCCTTTTGAGGTAGGCAGGACAAAACATGGATTTGCCCTTTTGCATTCTTCACATAGACATGTTTGTCTTCCTCCTTTTGAAACCAAAAAAGGGCATTAACTACTCTCTTTTGAATTGGTGTAGTCAGTGGTCTTTAATGAGATGGAGTTAAAAGGAAAAAAATGCTATTGTCATTATCATCTCACTTCCAGAACGTTTTTATTTTTACTGTCCAGAGTTGTGAACTTATTCAGATTCTATCCAAGAATCTAGGGGCCTTTTCATACTGCAAAAGTATAGCACTATAAGTCCACTTTAACTATCATTGCATTGAAATACTAGGGTTTGTCATTTGATCAGAGGTACGAGATCACCCTGGCTAAAAATACTAAATGCATCCTCCTTAAATTGCCAGTCTCGGGATTCCATGGGATGTCACTATGGTAGCTAAAGTGGAATATCATGCAATATTTCTGTAATGTGAAAGGGCCATGAGACACCATGATGTATTGTCAGAACATTTAAAAATACACCAAAGCACTTATTAGCACTTGAACCATATTTGTCTTCTATTCCTATAGAAACTGAATTTCTATTAGAAAATCTTTTTTTTTTTTTTTATAATAATCTTTATTCGAAGTTTTCCAGTCATTGTACAAACATTTAAAAAGCCTAGCTTAGAGGGGGGAGGGGGGTGGAGGGGGTGGGTAAGTGTAGAGGGGGGGGGGGCGGCGGGGAGGAGGGATGGGGGTACGGGATCGAGGTTGATGGGCGGGGGGGGGGAGGTGCTACAAGAACACTGTGAATAGAAGCATTCATTCGATGTACAACATACAAGCGTATAAACATACAACCATCAGTCATCAACACAACACATAACTCATAAGAAAGAACAACACAAATTGGGCTTCCCAAGGTGGTTACAGGAGGGTCGAAATTACTAGAAAAAAGAAGGAATAATATGTATTCCGGTAGTGATTTAGGCTGCTGCCCTATTCTCCTAGAGTAATGTTTTTCCTCTCTTTTAAGTAAAGCCTGAACGGCTGCCAGTCGATCTTATGTTTTTTGCTGGTATCAAACGCCAACGTAGCAAGAGTGTCCATCTCCATTAAGTCCCTAATCTTTAGCAGCCAGGTGTCAATTGTCGGTATTTCCTTGGTCTTCCACTTGCTGGCGAGGGTGATTCTTGCGGCTGCGGAGAGATGAAACAGTAACATGTCTTTATTTGTATCTATCTGAAAATCTAACAAATGTAGCAAGAAGTATTCCGCTTTCAGCTCCATTTTTATCTGTAGAATTCTCTGCACTTCACTATGTACCTCCCGCCAGAAGCGCCTGACTATACTGCACTGCCACCAGGTGTGATAGTGTGTGCCTGTGTGATGCCCGCACTTCCAACAATCGCTGTTACTTCCTTTGTGGAATTTCGCCATCCTTTGGGGGGTCAGGTACCAACGATGGAAGACTTTTTGCCAATTTTCTGTTATGCTGGCAGATTTTGCAAATTTGAGTTTTCTTTTCCAGATGGACTCCCACTCACTGAGCAGAATGGAATGACCGAGATCTGCTGCCCAATTGATCATGTTCTCTTTTACAACCTCCTGTTCAGTCTCCCATTCCAACAGCTTGTTGTATAGAATTCTCACCACTTTTTTGTCTTTTTTCATGATGGTGTCCCATACCGTCTCTCGGGAAGAAAAGTCCTTCTTACTATCAGCTTTATAGCAATCTGCTATTTGCATATACTGGAACCAAGATAACTTCTCGTCCATTTCTCTTAGGGAGTCTAGCGATTTCAGTTTCCATTGGCCTTCTTTCCTAAGCAGCAGGGTTTTGTAGGTGTGCCATCTATCATGTGGTATCTCTCTTTTGTGGACCGCTTCCAGGGGGGATAGCCAGAGGGGGGTTTTGCAATACAGTTTCGCCTTGTGTTTCTCCCAGGTCTTTAGAAGCGCCGCTCTTATGAAGTGGTTTGTAAAATTTCTCTCTATTTTGGCCTTCTCATGCCACATGTACGCGTGCCATCCTCTTCTGATGTTAAAGCCCTCGAGGTTTAGAAGTTTTTTCTTTTTTAGAGTTGACCATTCCTTGGCCCAGGAAAGGGCGCATGCCTCGTAGTATAGTTGGAGGCTGGGGAGGCCGAAGCCGCCTCTCTCCTTGGAGTCTATCATTATTTTGTACTTGATTCTGGCCTTCTTCCCGCACCAGATGAAGTTCATTAATTCCTTCTTCCATTTGATGAATAGGTGGTTGGTTCTGATCACCGGAAGTGTCTGGAATAAGAATATCATTCTTGGAAGGAGGTTCATCTTGATTAAGGCAATTCTGCCCAGGAGGCTTAGATTTAACTGCCTCCATCCTTCCATCTTTTTCCTCATTTCCTTCCATGTGTGCTCAAAGTTGTTTTTAACCAGTTGGGAGTTGCAAGGCGTCAGGTTAATCCCCAGGTATTTAATCTTGTTAGTTGTGCAGATCTTTGCGATGCTTTCCAAACTGCTTTTCTTTGCTTTATCTATGTTCTTTGTAAGGATTTTCGTCTTTGATCTGTTTACCTTGAACCCCGAGATCTTCCCATATTCATCAATCTTTTCCATCCACTTTTGAATTGTCTCTGCTGGATTTTCGATTATGCACACTACGTCATCGGCATAAGCTTTGATTTTAAATTCGTCCTTCCTGACTTTGGTTCCTCTGAGGTCCTTGTCCCTCCTGATGTCTTCTAGCAGTATTTCTAAGGACATGATGAACAGCAGCGGAGACAGGGGGCAGCCCTGCCTCGTGCCTTTTTCCACTTTGATCTTCTCTGTGTGATGGCCATTTATCTTGAGCTTTGCATTTTGCCTGGAATAGATCGCTTCTAATGTGTTAATGAACTGGAATCCCATGTCCTTCTCTCTTGCTAGTTGAAGCATGAAGTCCCAGTTTACCCGATCAAAGGCTTTTTCTGCGTCTAAAAACAGCAGTCCAAGCTCTTTTTGGGGATTAGCTTCATAAAATTCCAGTATATTAAGTACTGTCCTGATGTTTTCATGCATATGTCTGTTAGGCAGGAATCCCGTTTGGTCCTCATGAATTGTCTCATTGAGGAAGGTCTTAAGTCTGTCAGCCATGATCTTTGTGAAGATTTTGTAATCGTTGTTTAAAAGGGATATTGGCCTATAATTCCTCACGTCATCTTCTTCTGTACCCTCCTTATGGATTAGAGTGATTGTCGCTTCCTGCCATGATTCCGGCATCCTTGCGTGAGAGAGGATATTGTTATAAACTTCCTTCAGATGAGGTAGTAGCTGGTCTTGGAATTTCTTGTAATATGTCGCCGTTATTCCGTCAGGTCCGGGAGCTTTGTTGTTGGGGATATCTCTTATAGCTTTGCTGATCTCTGCGTCTTCGATGGGTTTGTTGAGGACGAGTCTCTGTTCTTCTGTTATTTTTTCTGGTTTGTGGAAGCCCAGATATTTGGAGATGTCTTCGATTGGAATGTCATCTTTCTTATACAATTCAGTATAAAATTTCGTGAATTGGGTTCTGATCTTTTCCTCCGTCTGGTAGGTAACCCCGTCTTTTGTTATTTTGGAGATATGCTGTTGTTGTCTCCTTTTCTGGATTTTCCTTGCGAGCAGTTTCCCTGTTTTATTCGCAAACATGTAATATCTAGCTCTAGTGTATTTCAAGTTTTTGGCCATCATCTCCAGTTGATACGAGTTGAGCTGTTTTCTTAGAAACTCTAGCTCCAGTTTCACTTTCTTGTTGCTCGGTTTTTTTTTAAGGCAGTTTTCTTTGTCTTCTATCTTCCTTTTTAGGAGAGCTGTTTCTTCGTTCCGTTTTCTGTTCCGAATCGCCCCTTGTTGTATGAATTGTCCCCTCATGTACGCTTTGCTTGCGTCCCATACCACCTCTGACCTTGTTCCCTGGTTAGTATTTAGATCAAAGAATTCTTTGAGAAGTTTTTGGTTATATGCCAGGTCTTTTTCTGTTTTTAATAAGAATTCGTTGAGCTTCCAGGTTCTCCGAAGACTCTCCCCTGTAAGTTCTATTAGCAGGGGGCAGTGGTCTGTGACAGATCGGGGGAGGATTTTAATTTTGCTGACCTTAGTTGCCAGTTCCTTGGTGACCCAGCACATGTCCAGCCTTGACCAGGTTGCGTGCCTATCGGAGAAGAAGGTGTAATCCCTCCCCTGGGGGTTTCTTTCTCTCCATACATCTTGAAGGAAGAGTTCTTTCTTTAATTCTAGGAGCTTGCCCGGTAGCCTGCCCCCATTTAAGTTCCTTCTGTTTCTTTTGGATTTGTCCAATCCACAGTCAATCACCCCATTAAAGTCACCGACCATAATTAGGTTCCTGAAAGTCTGCTCTCGTATCTTACTGCTCAGGGTTTTGATAAATTTGGTTTTCGGACCCGTGGGGGCGTAGATATTGCATATTAGGGTGTCCTGATCGTTAATTTTAGTTTTTATTCCTACTATTCTACCCTCCTCGTCCTTAAAGGCTAAAGATGCCGACCCGGGGTCCCTGGCATAAATTACCACCCCTCTTTTCTTTTGTGAAGCTAGGGAGAGGAATTCTTTGCCTAGCTGCGGATACACAAGGTATTTACTGTGCTTCTCTACTGTATGTACTTCCTGCAAAGCTACAAAATCAAATTTCTCTTTTTTCAAAAGATTGAAAATTAAATCCCTTTTTTTTGGGACATTCATACCATTCACGTTATTGGAGTAAATTCTCATCCCCTTCATCATTCGTGATGTATGTAGTCTGGTCTATAGGTCCCACTCCTTTATCGGTATCTTCATCCTCTGTTGATTCAGGTCTTGGTCTCTTTTTGTCCTGTTTCTTCCCGACCTTACCTGCATGTTTCTCAATGCGGGAGCTTCCGCCAGGATTGACAGAGTGCTCTAAGTTCCCTGGAGCTGATGGACGCGTCAGTTCCTGGTCTCTTGTGAGTTTCTTATGAAATTCCTTCGCCTTCTCTTCCGTGGTCAGCCAGTATCTGGTCTCCTTGTATGTCACTAGTATCCCTTCGAGCCGTTCCCATCTGAATTTAATATTGAGTTTCTTCAGCTCGTCCGTTAGAAAGTAGTATTTCTTTCTTTTGTTCATCGAAGTTGCCGAGAATTCCTTGAGGATTATGACTCTTTTACCGTGATGGGAGATCTGGTCTTTCTTTTTAGATTTTATCACTTCATCTCTGACGCTCATCCTGCTGAATTTGACCACGATGTCCCGGGGTGCATTGTTCCTTTTTGCAAAGTTAGAATTGATTCTTTGAAGGGTGTCTATTTCTTTGTTCATTTCGGCGGGGGGAATATTCAACATTTCAGCCAGGAGTTCGCTGACTGTCAATCTCAAATTTTCTCCTTCTTCCTCCTCAATGTTTCTTAGTCTGAGTTTGACTTCTGTTTCCTTGCTGGCCAGCACATCTTGTTGTTTCTCAAGCCTTTCGTTGACTTCCTCCATTTTTTTCAGTTTGGCCTCTGTTCTCCCTTGCGTCTTCTTTAAACTTAGATTTTCTTTCTTTAGGGCTTTTATCTCCTCTCTGGCTTCATCCACTTCTTTTTTGATGTTCTCCATATCGTCTTTCAGCTCTTGCCTCAACTTTCCCAGCTCTTTCTGGAAGATCGTTTCAATGTTTTTCTGAGTTTTCTCTTGGTTGTCTTCTATCTTTTTTTCTATCTTTTCCTGTATCTTAAGCATTTCCGTCATGATGTCTTTAAGAGATACCTCTCCCTGTGTAGACAGCCTTCTGGCCGGGGTTGGAGTGGTCGCCGACGTTGTAGGGGTCGTTGTTATTGTTGTGGTTCCAAAGGGGATCTTAGTCTGTTTTGCAGCTGGCTTGTCCATCTTGTTGTCTGTCTGGCCGGTGGCCTGCAGTTCCTAGAGTTCTGTGGCCGTCCCCTTGTCTCCTTCTATGCTAATGGAGGGAGGCTTCTTAGTTAGGTCTTAGTTGGATCTTATCAATTCTACCTCCTTGCACTCCCTTTGTTGGTCTTGTAATATTCTTCTACTTTACTTCTCACTTGCCCAGACTTGGCGTTACTTGGTTACGCCGGGCGGTTCTCCTCTTGCTTTGCCCCTCTGCTGTCTTTGTATTCCGTTCTGACCTTTTTTTAGCTGCAGATCACTCTTGTTAATCCTCAAGGTCTCTCCCGCTCCCCCAGGTCCCCACCGCTCCTTTCGCTCTTTTCGTTTACTCCGCGGGTCTCCTCTTACCTTCTTGTCCTCTCTTCCTTCTTTCCTCTTTTGGCCTTCCTCCAACTCCTCAGACTCCTTCTTCTCCCTCAAAGGTTGGCCTCCTTCTCCCTCAAAGGTTGGCCTCAGCGAGACTACGGAGGCTTCGGAGGCTTCTTTCGGCAAGCGCTCCAGGCGCCTGCTCCCTCAGGCGCCTGCGCGCGATCTCACGGTCTCGCGATGACCTGGAGAGCCTCTGTAAGGAGGCTATCCGGTCGCACGTTCCTGCCGCGCGCCTGCGCCGCTCCGGACTAGACTGGGGAGTGGATCTTAAAGGTACCGCTGCTTAAGTTGGAGGTTCGTCTTTCTTTCCTTTTGGGTTGGGGTCGTGGGTTAGGGCGACGGGGAGAGGATAGGTCCGGTAAGGGTGATGTTGAGGGGAGCGGGGGAGAAGACCAAAGGGGGAGCAGGGAGCACGCGTGCAATGTTCGCGGGGTGTTTTATCTTCAGCTGGCCAGCCGTCCGCTAGGCCTAGATATTCTCTCCTTCCCTGTCCCAAATTTTTAATGGTTGCCCTTATCAGGGCAGCTGCGCTGCTTCCCAGCTGCCACCTCTATTTCTCTTTCATTTAACTTTCGTTTGTGTTTCTTCTGCTTCTTCTGAGCAAGATGGAGGCTGGCGGCTCAGCGGTTCTCCCGAACCGTGCCTTCCCCCCGGGCGCTAGCCCTAGATCCCGCCAGGCGAGCTTTGTGGACCCTCTTGAGGAGAGCCCACTCTTACTCACCCCCGCGGGTCCTAGAACGGGCTTCGCTAGCAGACTGACCTCTGTCCCGTCAGCCTGAGGGGTCTCGCTGCCCCTTTTCCCATCTGGGGGATGCACAGGCCTCTTGAACTCCCCCGGAGCTTCAGAAACCTGCAGCCGCCGCCATCGCGCCTCCACCGGAAGTCCTCTATTAGAAAATCTTGATGGTTTCCCCCCCCCCCCCTCTTTTAGTCTTCTGTCATTTTCTCTAACAAGACATCTCTTCTCATGTTACAGGCAAAGTACATCACCATGTGATTAGTCTTCATGGCTTCTAAAAAAAGTTCAGGACTGATTTGCTCTAGAACCCCCTTTGTTGTTCTCTTAGCAGTCCACAGTATCTTCAGAAGCCTTTTCCTTTGATGTTATCTCTTGACACTTTAGGATCTTATATAGTTTCTTCATAGCTGCCCTTCCAAGTTCTAATCTGCTTCTGATTTCTTGACTGCAGAAATATTGGAAGCTAGATGAGTGTAATACCTCTTTTTACTGTAATTGCTTTTCATTTTCACTTAGCTTTCCATTTTTGTCTGTCATATAATTTATTAAGATTTTAAGAATAACATCGAAAGAGGGAGAATATTAAAAAAGATGATAGGAAAGTAGGAAAAAAAGTAAGAAGTACATCCCCCTACCCCCAAGTCCACCAGAAAATACAAAAATATAAAAGACACAAAAAAAACCAAAGAAAAAAAATAAGATAAAAATTGACTTTCATCTCTCCATCAGGTGTTGTGTCCTCAATGATTTTTCCATTATATCCACTTCATAATGTTCCCTTTATTTATTTATTTCCTTTTCGTAGTTTTCATATAGAGTCCAATCTGTCCTCTTTATCGGGTTCCCGGTATTCTTTTTCAAGAAAAAAGTTAATTCGTCCATTTCTCTTATTTCTCTTAATTTCCCTAACCACTCTTCAGTGGTAGGGATATCTTCCTGTTTCCAAAACTTCGCCAATAATATTCTCGCCGCTGTTGTAGCATAGGTAAATAGTCTATCTTTGTTCTCATCTAATTGTAATTCCAAATCTGTAAATCCCAATAGATAATATTCTGGTTTCTTCTTAAAGACTCTCTTCAAAAATTTTTGTAGCTCTTCCTTATTATTATTATTATTATTATTATTATTATTAACTTTATTTGTACCCCGCTAGCATCTCCCGAAGGACTCGATGCGGCTTACACGGGCCGAAGCCTCAAACACAATACAATAGAAAAACATAACATGTACTTTCGTCCAATACTTCTCTATTTCTTTACACGTCCACCACATATGATAAAAAGTACCTGTTTGATGGCAAGCCTTCCAACATTTATCAGAAGTATTCTTGTTCATTAAAGATAGTTTCTTAGGAGTGGTGTACCATCTGTGGAACATTTTTATCCAGTTTTCTTTTAAATCTGTTGCATATACATATTTCAATTTTTTGTTCCACATCTGCTCCCACTCCCTAAATTGAATAGGTCTTCTTATATTTTCGGCCCATTTTATCATACATGTTTTCACTTGCTCGCACTCCGTTAGCCAGGTTAATAATGTATTATAAATAACTGAAATTACTTTCTTATTCGTCTTTAATATTTTGTCCCAAATTGACTCTTCCCAGGCGAAGCCTATCTTATTGTCTTTCTTGATATATTCTTTCATTTGCAAGTAGTGTAACCACGTCAAGTTACCATTTTTTTCTTTCATTTGCTGAAAGGATTTAATTTTCATAGTATTCCTCACTAGTATGTCTCTATATGTTGGCCACGCTCTCCAACCTAGTAATCTTCTTTGATGCGCCTCCATCGGCGAAACCCATAGAGGCGTTTTAGTATAAAAATGATTCATCCAAACTCTTAATAATGATGCTCTTACAAAATGGTTTCCCATTTTTTTCTTGGTCGTACCACGTGTAGGCATGCCAGCCTACACGTAGATCATGTCCTTCTAAGTTCAAACCTTTTCCATTTTCTAGTGTCACCCAGTCTCTTATCCACAAAAGGGCACTAGCCTCATGATATGTTTTCAGATCTGGGAATCCTAGTCCCCTTCGCGTTTTTTTATCAATTAAGTTCAAATATTTAATTCTCGGTCTTTTCCCATTCCACACAAATTTTAATAATTCTTTCTTCCATTTAATAAATTCTGTTTGATTTTTGATTATGGGTATATTTTGAAATAAAAACAATAATTTAGGTAAAACATTCATTTTTATAAGCACAATTCTTCCTAATAGAGATAATTTCAGTAAGCTCCATTTCTTTAAATCCTTCTGTATCTTGCTCCAAGTCCAGTCATAATTATTCTTCAATAGTTGGCCATTCTTTGCTGTCAACCAAATCCCCAGGTACCTTAATTTTTTCACTATTTCCATTCCTGTAATCCTTGTAATTTCTTCTTGGTCTTCTTTCCCTATATTTTTAGTTAGTATTTTAGTTTTCCCTTTATTTATTTTGAGGCCTGCCACTTTCCCAAATTCTTGTATTTTTTCAATCCAATTTTGTAAATTATTAATTGGGTCTTCCACTATTCCCAATAAATCGTCCGCAAAAGCTCTTATTTTGTATTCATATTTCCCGATTTTTACTCCTTTAACATTTGTATCTTCTCTTATTTTCATCATCAATGGTTCCAACGCCATTATAAAAATTAACGGGGATAACGGACATCCCTGTCTCGTTCCTTTTGTAATCTCAAATTCCTCCGATAATTGGCCGTTTATCCGAATTTTTGCCTTTTGTAGATCATAGATCGCATCAATTGCATTTATAAATTTAGCTCCCATATCCAATTCTTGAATCAATATCTTAAAGAAGTCCCAATTCAGATTATCAAACGCCTTCTCGGCATCGATTGATAAAATAGCCATTTCTTTCTGGTGGTTCGCCTCAAAATATTCAATCAAATCCAATACTGTGCGGATATTATATTTCATATATCTTCCGGGGAGAAACCCTGTTTGGTCCTCCCCTATCCAATCTTTCAGAAATTCCTCCAGTCTCGCCGCCAGTATATTCGTAAATATTTTATAGTCCACATTTAATAGGGAGATCGGTCTATAATTCTTGATATCTTCCGGGGCTGAACCTTCTTTGTGTATCATTACTATCTCAGCTTGCTTCCAGGTTTCTGGGATTCTTTGGTGATTTAATGCTTCATTTAAGACTTTCTTTAACATTGGTACCACAGTTTTTTTCATTGACTTGTAAAATCCTGCTGTAAATCCATCTGGTCCCGGAGCTTTATCTGCATCCATTTTATTAATTGCTCTTTCAATCTCTTCTTCCATAATTTCTTTATTCAATTTTTCTCTTATTTCCTCTGTAATTTTCTGCAATTTCAATTGGCCTATATATGCTGTAATATCATCTTTCTTTATTCCATCTTTCGTATATAATTTACTGTAGAATTTCATTAATTCTCCCATAATCTCCTTATCAGTTGTAACAGTTTTATCTCCCGATATTATTTTTGTAATTTGTGTAGTTTGTTTCTTCTTTCTTACTTGTCTTGCTAGCAATTTCCCTGATCTATTCGCATTTTCAAAAGATTGTTGTTTTAGAAACTTCAACTCTCTTGCCTGTCTTTCCATTTCCAAGCAAGACTTCTCTTGATTAAGTCTTGCTAATTCTTTATTCAATTTTTTACACTGTGGTTTCTTTTTTTAGCTCTGTTTCTTTATTAGCAATCTTATTTATCAATTCTTTCATTTTTTTTTATTTCTGTCTTTATTCTTCCTGGACCCATGTTGAATAAAGCATCCTCTCAAAACCGCTTTGAGGGCGTCCCAAGTCGCTTGTATTTTTGTCTCCTCAATGTCATTAATTCCTAGATACTCTTGAACGATTTTATTATAATGTAGTTTATCTTCTTCCGTTTTAATCAAATTTTCGTTTAATCTCCATTTCCTTTGAAAACTTTTATGATTAATTAGTATTTCTAATGGGCAGTGATCCGAAATGTCTCTAGGTAATATTTCCATCTCCACAATTTTAGTAGCTAATTTTTTTTGTTATCCATGCCATATCAATCCTTGACCATGTTTGATGTCTATGTGAGTAAAAAGTATAATCCTTTTTTTTCTCATTCTTTCTTCTCCATGTATCCTCCAGCTCAAATTCTCTTTGTAAATCAAAAAACTTTTGGGGTAAAACACTGTTTCCTCCCCTTTTTTTGCAGTTTATTCTTATCTTTTTGTTTGTCCATCACACCATTGAAGTCTCCTATCAATAAAAGTTCGTCAAATTCTGTTTCTCTCAATTTTGATTGTAAAAATTGAATAAATTTAGTCTTTGGGCCATTTGGCGCATATATATTACATACTAGTATTTTTAAATTTCCCAGTTGAATTGTTACCGCCACACATCTTCCTTCCAAATTCTTGAATGCCAATTCTGGTGTTAAATTTTCCTTTATGTATGTTACCACACCCTTTTTCTTTTTTTCATCCGATGAATAAAATGTCTTTCCCAATTTTTTATTTTCTAAATGTGCCACATGTTTGTGGCAGATATGCGTTTCTTGTAGTGCGTTTCTGGGGTGAGTTCAGGCCGTTAATATTATTTGATAAACACTTAATTTGTCGATCCGCCATTTTATTCAACTGTGTCTGTATCCAATCCAATGTCACCTAAATCCATAACCGATAACCTCTGCGCTGCTACTTCTGGGCCATATGCACCTTCTCCAAGATCATGAAATGTTGTTGTACTTCCTTGTCCACTACTCGTAAGTCCATAATCTTCCGGAGAGTCAAACCTTGCTTTCTTTTTTTCTTTTCCATTTCCATTTCCAGGGGTCAAAGTTTTCTTGTCTACTTTTCTCCCTTCTTGTTTCTCCCCTTCCGATTCTTTCATTAGATTATCATAAAAAACTTTGGCCTTTTGTTCTGTTGTCAACCAGTATCTCTCTTCTTTATATGTTACCATAATCCCTTCAATCCTTTCCCATCTAAATCTGATTGACCTCTTTTTTAATTCATCCGTAAGAAGTAGTACTTTCTTCTTCTATTTAAAGTTGCTTGGGGAAATTCCTTCAGAACCGCAATCTTAGTTTCTTTATAATATATTGGATTTTTATTACTTCTGAACAAAACTTCATCCCTAGTCTTTTTTTTCGTAAACTGGACTATCACATCTCTCGCTGTCTTATTTTTCCTTGAGTAGAATGAAGATATTCTATAAATTTGGTCCAATTCCTGCTCCAATTCATCTTCTTCACATTCTAAGCATTTCGCAATTAAAATTTGCATAATCTGGGCAATATCCTCCTGTTTTTCTTCTTGAATATTTCTGAACCGTAGGTGGTAATCCATTTGTCTCTGTAATAATTTTTCTTGTTCTATTTCAAATTTTTCCTTTTGTTTATCAATCCCTTTAATCTTCCTCAAAATCTGAGATTGTGTTTCCTCTGTTTTTTCTTTACTAATTTTTAATTCTTTCACTTCTCCGTATAACTGGGTTATATCTTTTTTAATTTGGCCAAATTCTTCTTGCATCTCTTTTTTATTTCTTTAAACTCTTCCGACAACTTTTTGTAGTTCTTTTCTTGTTTATTGAAGTGTGCTTCTTGCTTCTCCACCATCTCTTTATTTCCTCTTGTTTTTCGACCATCTCCTTCTTTGTTGCATCTTGTTTTTCCGATAATTTTTTAATTTCCTTAAGTATATTCTTCATGCTTAAGCTGGTATCTAGTGAAGCTCTCCTTACTTGAAGTTTTTCTTGATCTGATTTTCCTTTCATTGACATCAACTTCCCAACCAAATCTTTGAGCTGGATAACCTTTTAATCCACTTAGTCCAAATAGTTGGTTTTATTCCTCTTCCATCACTTTAATTTTAATTTTAATTTATTTTCTTCAAATGGTTTCTTATATCAATTCATTCATCAAATATTTTCTAACTAATTTGTTATAGAGTAAATCAGTTCCTTAAAAATTCATTAAATCCAATTTAGTTATATTAATATTAATTAATTTATATTTTCCTCTAATTCTCTTTTCTTTCCTGTCTTTACAGCTTTCCTGTTCAATTCCTTCTTATTCTAATTTCGGCTTCTTCTCCTCTTTGTATTTTTTACGTCTGCTTCTCTTCCTTGGGCCTCGTCTGCTTCTCGTCCTTGAATTTCGTCTACTTCTCGTCCTGGCTCCACGTCTGCTTCTCGTCCTAGCTCCACATCTGCTTCTCCTCCCCGATATTCTTCTTTATCCTTCAGCCACTGTTGTCCTTAAATATCTATTTATTTAGGATTTACACTATATTTGCCGCTCTGCCGCTCTGTAGCGATGTTTCTCTATGGTTTCTCTATGGTTTCTCTATGGTTTCTCTATGGTTTCTCTATGGTTTCTCTATGGTTTCTCTATGGTTTCTCTATGGTTTCTCTATGGTTCCAACTTCCTCCTCCCTACTTCCGCCCTTCTTGAAGCTCTTCCGCCCTTTCTTTTTATCTCCACCCTTTCCTCCCACAGCCTTCTTCTTCGTCACTTCCTCTTTGCCACTTCCTGCCTTGTCCTTTCCTTTTGTTTATAAAGAAGAGTGCCAGTTAGACACAACAATATGGCGCCAAGGTCAGGAATTTTCCTTCTTCATTGACTATTAGGCTGAGTGGGAGGATAAGGGAATCAGGGGGGGCAGGAGGAGGGGGGCTCTCGCGGCATATAATATCTTCTCACTTATTTCAATTATCTCATTCGTTTCCCTGTCTTCCAAATACTTATTTTAATTTAGTTTAATTAATATTGTTTAATTATCTAAGCCAAGATAAATCAATAAGCGGTGAGTAACTATATAATTTAATAAGTATTATTCCAAATTAATCTATTCACAATAGCCCTTTCCGGGTTTCAAAATATAGCTTTAAATTTCTGGGGGGAGGAGTTCCCCCTTGATTTTGTCTCCTTGTCTATCTTCTTCCTTCCTTCTCCTCTTCTATTCAAATATTTTACCTGGTGTTGAGATATTCTTTAATTTCTCTTTGAGTTTCTTAATTTCTTCTTCGTATTTGTTGCATGGGCTGGCAGCGGTTGAAACGGGTCTCTGCCCGATCCCAGCGGGGCGCCTGTTCTCCCGTCGGCTCGGACCCTCTTCACCCCCCTCCTTGAGGAAAGGGAGTATTTGGGGTCTACGAGCCTCCCACGGGTTGCTCTACACCTTCACACTCAATCTGGTGATGGTGGGGGAGCTTAAGCTCACCCTTAAGGCACCTCAACGCTGGTCCGCATCGGAGCTCCCTCTCAATGCGGCTTCCCCATCGCCATCACCCACCGGAAGTCAATGATCATATATCTTGAAACTTTGGTATGTTATCATTGGAGCCTTCTCACTGTATCCAAAAGATGATTTTGCCCAAGTGTTTGTTTTTCTTTCTTAATGTAACACAGTCAAGATCTGTAATAAATATTATGCCATGTTCACAATCACAAATACCATGGTCCTCTTGGGTATTAAAATAAAAGCTAAAAAGAAATAAATAAATAAATATATTTAAGAATACCTTTTAAGAATATTTTGTAAGATTTGGGCTGTGCTTAAAATACATTTTTCTGCAAATAAACCACATTAAGATGAACGGGACTCAACTTCTGAGTTAAGGTGTTTGCACCTTTCAGACAACATTCCAAGTCTCAAAATTCAACTTAATCTGAAAATATACAGGCCACATAGTGAAAAGGTTATGATACATATCACACTTTTGTGATCCCTGGATAACTGGATTTGAAAACTGACTTCCTAAAGCAATCACAGTTTCTACCAAGCTGCCAAAATGCATGACACCTGTAGTGACTTGATGATAGCAGTCTAAATACCCAGAGAACAAACTGATCTGAGCCTAATGTACATAGATCTCTTCTGACAGTATGTGATGGCATCTTTACACCTTTCGATCTCAGCAGACAAGGTGCTATTGAGCAAAATCAGTTCTGCAAACCCAGATCCTTCATTTGGTCAAAGGCTGTCACTTTTTGTTGAATCGTTGGCATGTCTTGGGTACCAATGCTGACATTCCCCTGTGTTGAAGTGCTCCAATTGCAAGTTGTTGTGATAGTTCAGACAGTCTGTGAACATTGACGTGACTGCAATTTATCCGGAAACATTTTCTGGCATGTGGAGGAAGAGAGAGCAATGAGATTAGAAATATCAGGAAAAGTCATCTGTCTGAATGTCTATATGTATGCTGCAGAGACAGTTATATAACTAGCTTTTAGTTAGGCCAGTGAAGCATCATAGCTCCCCTGACATTTAAACAAACCTGAAATCCAGGTATTTGAAAAGACCACAAATTATTCTGAAATAATTGCAGTGCCCTCTTCAAAGTATGGGTTTTGATTAGTGCAATCCACCAGGCAGCTTCAAGGAATCTACACGTATTTCACTGAGATTGCAGCACAGTGAGTAAATTTGGTCATATGTCAAACCACAGGCAACTCATGGAACTCACCATTACAGGGTGAGGCACATTTCCTCCTTGATCTAAAAGCTGCCACTGTGGCAGCCTTCATTGTTTTTGATAATGATTGGAATGCATTGAAGTAACAATTTGTCAAATCCACAAAGCATAGCATCGAGGAAAGGTAAGCACCAAGGAAGTGGGCAACAGAACTAGGTCCAGGTTCCTGTTTTACAAAGTAAGGTGGGTTTGGTTTTTTTAGGGAATGGCTAAAAAGGCTATTCCCCAAAAAGAAAATTATTCTAGTTATGGAAAGCAATGCCTTCTCCCAAACAAGGCATGGAGACTGCAACCTACTTAAATCTGAATTGTCATTCCTGGAGGGCTGTGTGTGAGCAAGTGTACACATAGACCTTCAAGTCATCTGTCAACTTACCAATGGTGCTGTGAATTTTGAGGAGGCATGAAAAAAGGCCAAAGGAGAGAAATGTGCTTATTGGAAAGCGCATCAAGCAAACCCTTGTCATGACCACCTTCCATTTGGAAACCCATATCCTCATTGTGACAGACCATGTGGATCCAAAATAGGTCTCTACGGTCACTTATAGATCCTCCTCCAAGACTTTGCCCTTGGAATACAATCATATTCAGCCATGAATGAGTGACTGTAGTAGTAGTAGTAGTGTATGCATGCACATACAAACTCCTTCAAGTCACCTGTCAAGTGATGGTGACCCCATGCATTTCATACGCTTTTCTTAAGCAAGGAATACTCAAGCACAGTTGGGCTAGTTCCTTCCTCTGAAATGTATTCTACTGCTCTTGGGGGTGGGGGAGGATAAAAGGGGCACAAATAGAATTAAATCAACAACCTGAGAGACAACTGATATATAATCATGGAGCCTTTTTAAAAAGATGGATTAAAATAGAAGGGTCTTGAGACACATTTGTGTACTTTATTTAGCATAAGATTTCATGGACTTTGAGATGCTTTGAGTTTTCTTTGTGGAGAGAAAAAGTGGGGTATAAATAAACATCAATATCATCATCATTACCATCATCACGCCAAAGAAGCGTAAGTGTTATTCTTTTAGGTATCATGTTGTTGTTTTTATGACCAACAGCCTACTTGTAGTTTCCAGATACCAATTCTAGTCTTGACTTCCGAGGCAAGCAATCAAGAAAAGTACATTTTTACTTCTCTATGGTGGCCCTTTAGACAGTTCAAGGTGGCTATCATGTGTCCCCTTCACCCACTCAGCTGAACAAATTGATATGTACTTAGGCTTAATTGCAGGCTGGTCAGTTTTTGACAATATATTTACTAACTAAACAATGTATTTTCTTATTTAGCCTATATTCTCCTGGACAGGACAATACTTGGGTATTCCTTCCATAATACTGAAGATGTCAACAGCTCTCCATTTTCTTTTCTAGACAGTTCATTTCTACCAAAAGGCTTTGTGTTTGTGGCTAGTAAATGCTACTTGATCTCATAATCAGAAAACAGGAGCATAACCTTTTTTTAAAAAAAATCCTTTTGAAACACAGAGAACAAGCATAATATAGAACTCTTACTTCTAGCAGCTAGGCTATGATCACAGAAAATAAGGAAATCAGACTTTCCCACATTCTATCCAAATCCATAACAGCTCTTTTATCTCTTCTCTTTCTTGCACACATGAAAAAATGAGCTTGCCTCCAAAACTTCTTTATCAAAACTTCTCATCAAAATTCTCCACATATGTGGAATATTCTTCCAATACCTCTTCATATTGCAATTCATGGACTCTAAGAACCTGTATCCTCAATGCAAATTGCTAAGCTGGGACAGTGCTGCTCCTACTTGTATAAAGACATTGAAACACATTTGACATGCCACAAATGCAAATAAGCATAAGTAAGAGAGAGCTGCAGCCTTCGGTCCTCTGCCAATTGCTGATCATCTGGGTTGCGGACAAGACGCAAGGCAATACAGAACACTTTTTTCTGCAATGTCCTCCAGAATATATTTGCTAGCGCAACTAATGTATGTGTTGCAACCCAGATCAGGAAACAAGGCCATAAGATTAAATCCACCACACTTGACTGTGGGAAAAACAATCCTTTTTTATTGATGAAAAATGGTTACAAAATAGAGGAAAATGCAAAGTCAAAAAGCCACAGTAAAACTCAGCAGTCAGGAGAATCTCTGAACTAGATCAAAATTCCAAAAGCAACACTATAGAAAACCTGGAACCTGTTAGTATCTCACTAACCGTACTTGGAACTAGAAGCCTCTGGGAATGCAGGCCATGGGAAACGGGAACTCAGCCAAGGTAGTGCCTCAGTCTAAACGATGCTTGATCTGACAAGACAGCCCGGAGGGAGACACTTTAAACTAAAGAAACTGTTTCAGGACACGCCTCCAGGCTTGGAAGCCTCCTTCTGCTTTAATCTACTTGACCTTCGCAGACTCTGTGATTCACTCCAGTTTTCCCAAATCTGCCTTCTTCTATCCTCATTAAAAAAGGCAGGTGTTAACTCCTCTGGAGAGTTATCACCGTTTGACTCTGAAACATCCTCATCAGGATGTTTAGTTTCACTTTCCCAGCCACTGCCCTCAGAATCAACAGTTTACAAACCATCAGGGAAAAATACATGTTCAGTAGCCTGTTCAGTTGCATTAGAAAATACAATCATAGAATCAGGTTCAGGTTCACACGGAGGCTGAGGGTCAGGCTCACACGGAGGCTGAGGGTCAGGTTCACACGGAGGCTGAACCCCAACAGTATGCCACAATGCCGGTGCTAGCCAATAGCATCTATCCAACCGGATGAACTCAATGCCCCAAAATAGGCTGAGCATCTTTATAGTCCACATAGGCAACCATTAGCCACTTCTGGTCCGCTCCTGAAGGGCTCTTCTTATGTTCATATTATCTTAAAAATCTGTTATGTGGTATCTCACAAAGTTCCATTCTATTCCCAGTGCTTTTTAATATTTACATGAAGCTGCTGAGATATCATCCATAGGCATGAGCACGGTGTTATCTGTATGCTGTTGATACCCAACTATATTTCTCCGTGCCTTCAAAAACTGTCGTGACCCACAGAACACAGATTGTCTTCAACAGCAATTGAGGTGCAAAATAATAGTCTTTAATGCAAAACGAACTTAATGAGGCACTTAATAATCAGTGCAAATAGTTCAAAGGGTGTTTTCAAACAGGAACATAAACAGAAGATAGTCTGGAACTCTAGCAGGCTTGAATTGCAGCCAAAAATAACAGGAGATACAAAAACTTGTAGCAAATACAAAACAAAACAGTCTTTGAGAAATGCAAGGTACAAAGCAAGGTCCGAAAGGCAAAACGCGTAGTCAGTCAGGTCCAAGGGTCAGGAAGCCAGATGTAACACTCACGAGCGAAGGTTCCAAGGTCCGACGAAGCACGGCAGGAAAACAGGATACTGGGAATCCAAACAAGATTAGGCATAACAACACTTTGTCATCTGCAAAGAAACAGGTCCCAATGTGCTCATTTTATTCACTATCAGAAGAATGAGATTCATTACTTGCATCTGAATCTGCTTGCGCAGCTGAAGCATCTACGACACGCCAAGCCTGCCACCTTTGCTCTAATCCCTGATCCTGCCAATAAGATTCCTCATTCCCATTATCCTTAAAACCCTCAAAATCATCACTCGAGGTTGCTTGATTGCAAATGTCTCTAATGTTCTGAACCAGAGTCCAGTCTACAGCCTCCTCCATCTCAGCCTCACTATCACTGGAGTTATCTCCTGTGTCTCTAAGTTTCTTAACCATAGTGTCACTATCACTGCCAGAGTCACTAGCCACTCTCTTCACTCCCCTGTAATCTGCATCCATAGCTTCCTCTGGGCAGAATCCTGCAAAGTCTTCTTCATCACTGGAAGCCAGAAAGATGTCACGAATGCGTTTCAGCTGGCGCTGATTCTCCTCTGCTTCTGCATCACTCCTTCTTTTTCTCCTACTACTGGTAGTAGGTATGGTATCAGAATGCTGACTCACAACAAAAACAGCCTCAGCTAAGGATAGCATTCTCCTCTGAAAGAATGCCTGGAGAAGGTAACGACCTGGATAAGGAAAAACAAATTGAAACTGAATCCAGACAAAACAGAGATGCTTGCCATTCAAGGAACCTGATCTGGGGGTGGAGGTGTGTCAATCAGTTCTGGACGGGGCTACACTCCCCCTGAAAGACTGTGTTTGCAGCTTGGGGGTGCTCCTGGATCTGTCTTTCTAAATGTCAGCCCAGGTAGATGAGACAGGGGTGTTTACTACCATCTTCGGCTGATATGCTGGTTGAGCCTCTTCATAGATTTGGAGGACCTAAATATGCTAATGCTTGTTCTAGTAACCTCAAGGTTGGGCTTCTGTAATGCACTTTACATAGATGCCAAAATTTTAAACATGCCATCAAGGATCCTGATGTAGCTGGTAAGGGCCTCCCCCTTTTCTTTCTCTTCTGCTATTCACATGGTCAGTAAATGATTCTGGATGTAGCTTATCTTCCCTGTTGTATAAGCACACAGAACTACAGTAGGATCACCCAGAATAAAATCTCATTCTTTCCCAGTTAAAATTTTATTGCATTGTTTAGTTGATTTCACACACACAGCTACAGCCCAACACTGAAAACCTGTCTTTCTCTGGCATTCCTTGCAATCCTTCCAATGCCAAAGAGGTGGGGGGTGACCTCTAGTTTGACAAAGACAAAAAAAGGAAGGCTAGTCTCCTGTTAAAAAAAATTGTGAAAAATAGTTTCTTTTTCAAAAGTTTTGTTAACTTAGGTATGTCTGTATAGATATGCAAACATGTCTGGCCTGATTGAAAATAGCGTATGACCTCAGGAACATGCCTGGTGTTTTTTTGTCGGTTCATTGAATCAAGCAATTTGTTTTGTGTTCCCAGTTGCAGAGTGTCCTTTCTTGTCATTCATTTCCCCATCTTGTTAACTGAGAAGTTTCATTGTTCTTTTTGTTTAAAATATTTTGGACCAACAATCAATAGAACATTAGGACAGAACATTAGATCTATCCTACATAATGCTTAGTTGTTATGAAACAAATTTAATTATTCTTTCTGATTTCAGACTATTTATTCCAGTTTATCTATCTCTTTTGTTTTCTTTCAACATGCTATATTGTCTAAGAAGGTTCATTGTGGATTCTGCATATGACTGAGCAATGAAAGTTATTCAATTGACTTGTAGTTTGTCAGAGAAAGTAAGATTATAATCAAGTTATTTAGAATGAAACCAATTTAGTAGAGCAGACTTTCAGTCAAGTGGTGTTGCTTTCTCGCAATGATTAGTTAATTAAAGAGTTACATTAATTTATTTGTAGGTAATTTAATGATTCACAAAGCTATGTGAGTCATCAAGAGATGAATCAACAATTCTCTGGATGTAATACCAGAGAAATGTTGTACCTAGACTACTAATTCTCAGGCTTCTGAAATCATATTTTAGAATCTGCTATTTTCCCCCTCCACATGTGTAAGTTTCTCATTATTTCTACACCTTAGCATCATTTAAAATCTTGTATATTTTTTTTTAGGCATTAGGAAATGACAACCAAGTGTCACAGTATTAGTAAACAGTTATGGTAGAATGTGTAGGTAATCGTCTCCCTCTAATTGTCTAGATCCCACACCATTTTAATTTGGTATTTGAATCACTAAAAAATTTTTTCGCCGTGTCAGGAGTGACTAGAGAAACTGCAAGTCGCTTCTGGTGTGAGAGAATTGGCCGTCTGCAAAGACGTTGCCCAGGGGATGCCTGGATGATTTGATGTTTTTATCATCCTTGTGGGAGGCTTCTCTCATGTCCCTGCATGAGGAGCTGGAGCTGATAGAGGGAGCTCATCCACCTCTCCCCGGATTCAAACCTGCGACCTGTCGGTCTTCAGTCCTTGCCAGCACAGGGGTTTAACCCACTGCGCCACCGGGGGCTCACTAAAATTTCACTAAAAATGAAAGGTGTACAATCCATAAATATCATGTAAACAATAGTTTTGAACTGTTAAGACAGGGAGTGAGAAGAACTCTGGGACAAAACCAGGGAAAATGTCAAGATATAATGCAAATTTACATTCCTTGCCATAAAAAAAAGAGGAAATCAAAGCCTCACTGAAACAAAAGAAAAGATAATAGAAATTGAGACAGAATTCTGAATGCAATAATTATTCAATTAATTGTGCATAGAGACCAAGAAAACTGTTATAATAATCAATGCAAAAAATAGAAGACTACATAAAAGGTATAAACAAGATAACTTTTCTACAAGACCCAAGAAATCAAATTCTACTAACATGGGAGCACACTGTTAAAGAAATTAAAACATGATGATGGAGGCAATACGCTGAAGGAGACTACAAAAAAGTTTACAGGATGACCAATTACATTGATTTTGACTGTGTAGATCAGAAAAAAACTAAAAGAAATGGATTTGCCACACTTGATTCTCTTGATACGTATCTGCAGTGTGTAGAAACTAGTCAATTTTAAAGATGAGCAAGAACAGACTCCAGTAGTCTTCCTGCACTTAGAAACACTTAGTTGCAGGTATTTTTCTATGGGATGGGAAATAGTACATTTGACTATTTTCAGTTCATTTTGTAATGTAACTGTGTAATTTCAAACTTTGGAAATGTTGTAATTGCATATTTTAAAAAAAAGAAATTGGGGGAAAACCTGACATGGACATGGATGATGGAATGGAAGGAGACAGCAGCCACTGCCTCCCATTCCAACGTCCACAAAGTTCCCATATCACAGGGGTGGTTTTTCATTTTTTTTTAAATGTGAAATTACAGAATTTCAAAAGTTTGAAATTGCACTGTTACAGCAACATTTTTTCAAGGAAGATAGATGTGCAATAAAAAATGAAGTCCATGGTTTAACTAGAAACAGTCAGAGGTACACCCTATGTGATGGGAGTGAGTGAATTCTCTGTCTTCTTTCATGACAGAATGTAAGAGCCGTCGCAAACTAGCCTCCTGCATGAGCAAACTTTGCCAGCACATCCCTGACTTCATGAGACTGCGCCTCTCTCTCCGCCCCTTTCTCCACCTCTTTCTTCGTGCCAGAGTGGTTTTTCCTTTTCTAGGGCAGCATTGCCAGCATACTCGGCAGAATTCAACAACGAGAGTACACTGGCAATGCTGCCCTAGCAAAGGAAAAACCACACTGGCACGGAGAAAGAGGCAGAGAAAGGGGCGGGGCGAGAGGCGGAGTCTCATGACATCAGGGACATGCTGGCACAGTTTGCTCCTGCAGGAGGCTAGTTTGCGACGGGTCTAACAGGAAGAAGACACTACCATCCGCTTTTCCCCATTGTGTGATGAGGGTTTTTTTCTTCCATTCTTATAGGCTCAGTAGCAGTACTTGGGATCCTTCAGTTACTCCACTAGATATCACCATTTCAACCAACCCTTTATATTTCCTGAAATGCCTGTAATTTATGGAATTATGAGGGCTATGTGGAAAATTTAAAGGTTATCCATTCTTATATTAAACTTGGCTTTGTCAACAGAAAAGGAAAAGCTGCCAAAAGGAACTTGTCAGTGTTCCAACTTGCCACCAAGATTATTTTTATCATCCCAGTAATACAAGTATGGCAGTAGTGAAAGTTTCCTACCTGCATACATGATAGTACTCCGTTCCTGCTGTGTGTCTGAGAGGAATTCACTTTTCTCTCGTCTTATAGAAGAACACCCTTCTTCTCTAACACGCCTGCCAGTGAAACAAGATACTCCAACAAAGATCTTCTTGTTACTTCTAAGTTCATGTTTGGTTGAAAAAGAGAGATGTTTTCCTTGTTTCTGTTCCCACACTTTTTGAGTCTAGGAAAGTTTAGTATCCGCCTTCTAACATCATTAGTACACTCCTATTTAGGACACCTTTATATGGATTACATGGAATTCTTCTGGTTGGCAGATATTTTTGATTTTGACATGTTGTTGTTGTTGCCTGTAAAAAAAATTATATAATTAGACCAAGTTATTTGTTACTTTCTGAAGAAAGGATGGCTAAACTAATCATGCCTACTAAAAGTCTTGATTTGGCAAGGGCAGTTCTGACATATGGTTTGCTTTCCCACTTTTTCCATCTGCTTTTAAAACGTGCCAGTTTCCTCTCTTCTTCCTCTTATTTTAATTGCTGCACACTATTTTCAAAATACAAAATTAGTCTGCAGACTTCTCCTTCCCTGTGACTCATGCAAAATCAAACTGTGCAGCATCTCCTAACATGTTGATTCTTCCTCTTTAATAAATTATGCCATCTCAGCCACACACTGTTGTTGCTTGGCTGCACATGTTCTGTTTTTCATCAGAGTTGTGTTGTAAGGTAATATTTCTGGAGAATCCCTCATAGCCTCAGTAATTATTTTTTAATTACTAGAAGATAGGGAAGACTGGGGTCCTTATATTAGAACTACATTTTGATTGGCCAGCCAGAATGCTAAAATAACATACAAAATGGCCCTTTTTCTATATAAAGCAACTAAGCCGAGAACTGCATATTTGGAGTCGATTGGGGTAAATTGTAGGGGTGATGCAGATATTTGATCTGGATTGGGATCTTGATCCCTTGTTAACAGCTTGTTTATTTTAACTTTTGTTGTACTGCAAGTTGTATGCTGTATGTGTATGTGATAAAAGTGTTTGTCAAATATTCTTACACAGCCGATGGACGAATCAATAAAACGCACTATTACTAGGAGATAATGTGTGTTTTACACATGACTCCTCTTTAGTGAATCAATACTCTGGGGGCAAAGAGGGGAACAAACCTACAAAATAATGAATTCCTGTGCATATTTTCTTGGGCGTATGCCCCTCATGTTCAATGGACTTTTCTACTTTAGTAATACCTGTATGATTGCATCTTTAAATCATTCATTCCGCTGGACTTAGAAATTCCTGCTTTTGTGCTGGGTTTTAACAAAAATAGGTCCGGGTTATTGTAGGGTTTTTTGGGCTATATGGCCATGTTCTAGAGGCATTCTCTCCTGATGTTTTGCCTTCATCTATGGCAAGCATCCTCAGAGTTAGTGAGGTCTGAGGGTGCTTGCCATAGATGCAGGCAAAATGTCAGGAGAGAATGCCTCTAGAACTTGGCCATATAGCCCAAAAAAACCCTACAACAACCCAGTGATTCCAGCCATGAAAGCCTTCGACAATACAAAAATAGGTCAACTCTGTACCAAAACACACACACACATTAATCTGAAAGTAATATTTTAGGAAAATATTTTTTTTGCAATTTCTATCTAATTTCATGGAAAATAAAATTCCTATTTACTGAAATTTTGGGGACAGAGCTTAGAAAAGTTACTTTTTTGGACTGCTGTTCAGCCATGCTTAGTGCATGATTCTAAGATAAAACAGCCCAGCATTGTTCTAGCGTTGGGATGGAAGAATTTAATAAGTGATTTTTATTCTTTTCTCAATGTGAATGGGATTTCAACAGTGTAAGTGTTCGGGCTTTTGGGTTTTAAAACAGATATTATATGTGGATGTAAATGTCCAGTGTCATTAAAATAACTTCTTCTTTTTTCTCTTTTTTTTTCACTAAAAGGACATGATATCTCAATGAGATTCTCCCCTTTCTCCTTTTTGCTTCTGAAAAAGTAATTGCTTTTCAGCACAATGCTTTTCAAACTTGGTAACATAAGGCAGGTGACAATCTGAGCAAGTAATCTTGTGTTCCCATTACAGCAAATTAGGAAAGCGATGGACCAGAAGAATGGCCTGCATGTCTGTCTTTTCAACAACCTCCAAATCAAAACATGTGGTGCATTTGAAAAGCTGCCCAACAGTTTGTTACAAAAAGAACTCCTCTTTATTACTGAATACCTTCAAAAGAAAAGTTCATTTCAAGCCATTCCTGAAGGGAGAAATACATTTATTGTTCTTTCTCCATATTTCTTTCAAAAATGTACAGTAATTTTGCTTTTCAGGAGGTGTGCACACTGGTATGAATAAATGGTTCTGGTATCTTCCAAACAGCCTGTCTATATCCCTGTCAACTGAGAATTCTTGCCATTCTGAACTAGAAAAGTAATTCGTTCAAGAGTTGATTCAAAACCTCTTGCAAATTTGAGTGGGCTGGAGAAAAAATATCATTGAAATTGTCTCGAATGAATGCCTTTGGATTCCATGACAGCATGTGGTAACAGTAGAACTGCTTCAAATCCCCACTTACACCCCCTATTTGGGAGGGACAGTCCTGGAAACCTTCTGTTATCCTACTTTTTCAGGCTTTTTTAAAATGTCCTAAGGTGCATCTACACTGTAGAGTTAATGCAGTTTGATGCCCTCTTTGCTGGCATAGTTCAGTGCTATAAAATGGAAGTTGTGGTTTTACAAGGTCTGCTACCTTATCAAGCTACAACTCTTGTGATTTAATAGTATTGAAGTTAATGTAATATCAAACTGCATTAAGTCTACAATGGAGATGTGCCCTCAGTTTCTCTCTCTTATTATTTCTGTGTTTCATCCTTGATATCATTAGCTATTTATAACCCAAATTATGGATAACACAATATTTGTGGGCATAACATACCACTTCATTGTACCACTCTTAACATAAAGGCTTGAGATTAAATTATTGATTTCACTTCCCTTCCCTTCCTTTCTTCTTCTCTCCCCACCCACATCCTCTGAATAAATATCTTCTCCCTCCTATCATTTTTCTCCTCATTCTCTCTACAAACATCTGCCTACATTCAATTTATCTGTCTTTTCCTCTTCCCTCTCTTTCCAAGTCTTCCTTCCTTTAAGAATCCTACAAAAAGATAGTTATCATGTAGGCTTGTCCAACCCAGTCCTGCTCAGCTCTGACAGTATGGAAGGGGGTTATTGGAAGGGCCAGCAATAGAATTGAAGACCACCAGCTCCCAGCAGCCCACCCAGCCTAGCTTAGTTATTGCAGTAGCTACCACTTCCCAGGGCAGACTGATGAAGGGTTAACTACCCTGTCCCTTTTAGAGTACAGATAAGAGTGTGCTGCAACCTGCAGATCTGTCCGGTTAGCAGAGAAATGGGCTCTACACAAGCAACACCCGAGAATGTAGGATAAAAGGTTTCTGCCTTGTTGCAAATGGCAACATCTTTACTTTGTAGTGTAAGTCTGGACTCTTTGGATTATTAACCATATTGACTCTGGACGTAACCTTAGACTTCTGTGTTTTGGATTCTGATTTAAACCTTGGACTTTGCTATCTTTGTTGACTTTGGATTGGAATTCTGGTTACTGTTTCTTGCTGCATAGACTCTGGAACTCTTTTGGCATGACCACAATAGTTTGGACTCTGAACCTGGGCTTGTGTTTGCTAAAACTATAAGCCTACAAAGACCTTAGCTTTGGGCTATGTGTTAATATCGGGAATTTATTTAAATATAATGTAGTTTGTGCAACCAGAACTTGGCAAAACATGACACCCATGGCCCATGGGCTACACAAAATCATAAATGTACTGAAATATTTCGAGTTTTTTAAATAAGTTGATTGTGCTGTTCTTGCACACAAATTTAGATGACAGTGGAATGACATCAGAGTATGTTATGCCCACAAATATTAAGTGTTATGCATAATTTGGGTTATAAATGGCTAATGATATAAAGGATGAAACACAGAAATAATAAAATTAGAACTAAAATATCTGATGAGCCCCTTGAGAACTCACTGAGAATTGCAACTACTTCCCTCGAACCATATACTGCTGCATTAGTTTCTCAAAAACAATGTCAAATATCCCACTAGTCTTATGGTGACCTCTTTTCTTTTACCTTTATAATAAAAATAAAAATCAGTTTTATTTGTTAAATATGTAAATTTCCCATTTCAGTCATTGCAAACTTGTGACCTGCTCAACCATTTTAAAAGACCCTTGCTTATCTGTGGTGTTAAAGATATCATGAATATTATGTGTGGACTTTTTTTGCTCATCAGTTAGTGTTAGTGTTGTGTGTGGTTCAAGACAGTACTTCTTACAATATTGCAGCACACTCTCTTCTGTGTTCTAAAAGGAACAGAGCAGTTAACCCTTCATCTGCTTGCTTCAGAATCCTTTTTTACACAATGTGGAATGATAATCTCAGTATGTTACATTCTGCCTGGAGGTCTACTCCAAAACTTTTTTGTGCCTAACTTTATGGGAAAGGGAGAATACACATCTAATTAGTAGCAACTCTGTGTAGTGCTAGAACCAAGGTTTCTGTCCCTGAACATAATAGCAACACACCCCCTAAGAAGTTCTTCAAGGTTGCAAAGCAATTTGTGCAGAAATGTGTGATTATGAACAGAAAGCTAATATATAGCTATCAAAATACTAATGTCCTCCTCCTCCCTTGCCCTGGAAATGAATTTCCCTGTTTATCCCCTACCACTTATAAATAATGGCCTTTTATTCACAAGAAGAAGGGGGGGGGGATCAATTGGTTCTTTAATGTGTCTTCCAGGTATGTGAAGGTCTTAGTACCAAAATGAAGATTCTTTTAAAATAACAATGCAAACAGATTGTGTTCAACAGAAAGCAGTTAACTATAATCAACATAATCTAGATCAAGGATAGGCCAATAGTTGGCCCTCCACATTTGCATTTTTAACTTTTGAAAATTGATTATTCTTGGATTTGATTAATATGTTCATGCTAGGACTCTCTAGGTCTACCAATACAGCTCTATGGGCAGGTTCTGGTGGAAGCTGACTGGAGAGTCATCCTGGTAGACAGAAATTCCTAGAGATAAGATATTAATCAAATGCATTAATAACTCCATCCATAAAAGTTAAACCTGCAAATGCTCCTGCATGCAGAGTGTTGGATTGGATGCCATAAGCACTTTGTCATTCTATGAAATGTGTAGGGTCATCTGTACTCAGGCCTAACTTACGTCAATAGGCCAGATGTTACCATAACATACCACTAATATGGACACCATCTTTCATTTATTCAAGGCAAATTTTCATTCTGCAAGATCCTTTGGTGTAGATATCTATGTGTTTTGTTAATATGTTTCAGAAAAGCCTCTTTTCCCTTCTCTCTCTTTTTCTTGGCTGACTTCAACAGGTCTGGGTCTGAAACACCATCCCTCTAGACATGGAGGACTATTTTTGTGGTGTTATAATCCACCTCCATATACCTCTGAAAAAAACCCACTTTGGATTAAAAGTATTCTTGCACCTTCTACAACCTGTTTTATATTCCAGAGCCATCCTTTCAAAACATGGAAGTGTTGCTTCCAATTTGAGGGTGGTTACCCCAGATCTAAAAGAGGTGACGGGGGCACTGAAAACCTGACAAATTCACCATGTATTCTTTAAAAGGTACAAGGGGCCCTGTTAAACATTTTAAAAAATGAATTTGGCATAAAAAGAGCCTGGAGGAAGCAATTACACTAAGGAGAGAGTAGTATGGATGGACCATAACCTCTATGGTTGCTGAAAAGTGAGTTCAAAGTGCAAAAATAGTTTGGACTCAGCTAGTGGGAAAAGCCCGAAAGGAAAATAGAAATCGGTTTCCCCACCCCTGCTTTTTCTTCTAGTCTTCCTTCTCAAAGAAACAAATAAACAAATCTGATAAAGTACACAAGAAATGTCTTTGTTTTAAATCTTTGTTGGGATGCATTTATGTTCTAGAAAAATTCAGGACTTAATGCCTAAAATCTTATTTTTGCACCCCTTACTAACTTTACCACTGGTACTGATATATATCCAACTATTCTAGCTATGTAGAAAATAGATAACACTAAAGAATATGAAGGAATATTGTTATGTACAGTATTTAAAGCATACGGAATAAAATTGAGCTGAAGATGATCTCAATTGAATATTAACACATTTCCCAAGAAATCATTTACCCTTTCCAAAGTTTGCAAAATATATTACAGGACTTGCTGTAGAGGAAAAAAACAGTATGGAAATATTATTGGTAAGAGAGAAAGATAGTCTTGAGTTGCTAGGAAATCAGTGTTTGTGGATCTCATATTTCTTGCTGGTATATTAAATTGCCAATAAATGCTATCGTTTTCTTTTTGATTTATTTCAGAAATAGACATATACAAACCATCTGTATTGGAAAATTTTGAGGAGAGTTTTGGCTCACTGTTCAGGGAAGCATGCAGTAATTAGTTTATATTAAAGTGTAAATCATTAGATTGTATTTTAACATAGCCTCTAGATTTTAATATGATTACTGGGGTTATAATTCTGGAAATGGGGAGGGGGGAAAGGTCAACCTTTGGATGTACTTACCCATGCTCTTCTTTCCTTTGTTCTTAACATACTTATGTAACTCTGACCTATTCTGGAGGTAATTAATGTTACTGTTTTCATCCAGGAGACTACCATTGCTGCGAGGGATTTATGTTTCCTGGCACTTAACTACAGCATACAAAACGTGACTTTTTGCAATATAAGCTCCCAAATCCCCAAGCCAATTTGCCAACTGGCTAGCTGTGGGATTCTGGAAGTTGTGTTTCCCACCCACCAATGACTTTCCTCCCAAGTTTTCAGCAAAACTACACATAATATTTAACAGGTAGCTGGCCTTGTGCATGGATTCAGTGATTCTAATTGTGGCTACTATATAAAACAAAAGACATAACTTGCAACGTCCAAAGATATATTTAATGCAGTGTGAAGTTTGGCACTAGGTATACTTCAAAAATGTGCAGTGCTACACCTCATCTACCTATAATCTCTCTACCAAAAAAAAAATCCTGGCATAGAATCTACACAACATGGTTCTTGAGAGATAAAGTCTCCAACTAAAAGAAAATAGAAGTGTAAATTGGCTTCAGTCAATTATTATCGACATACCCAGGATCTGTATGGCTACACTGGTTTTGTACATTTACACTTGGCCTCTGTGCATAAAGGAAACCCCTGAAGCAAAGGCTTATGGAACAAAAAGCATTAAAGCAAGAAAAGACATGTCTGGAAAAAGTGCCTCTGCCAGTCCAGTTATCACATAGCCTTATTCCTTGAAATCGCCTGCATTTCCAACAGACGACATACTCTTGCTAAAATCATGTTTGCATTATTTAAGGCCAGACTGAAGCAGTAAAAATCTAGGGATTCAGCCAGAAAATAGCTGGCATAAAAAGATGTTCTAGATTTATTTATTTATTTATGTTAAAAAAAAGAGAGAGAAAGGGGAGTTGATGGCATTTTCTCAGATTTAATGAGGTGGATATGGAATTCAGATGTCTCTGGGTAATATTTTCAGAACTTGCTAAGTGTCTCAGAAGCTCTAGTCAAAATGGTTGCTTTGAAACCATTGAGCGTCAGTAGGACGAGAGGCTTCTAAAACGGTTGTCTACATAAACATTCATTCCAGAGTAGTCCAAGGGACTTTGATCATGCCGCTGTGGAGCAAGTAGACTGGAAAAATGCAACCTTAGCATACCATTTCAAAATTGAAATACCCTTGGCTGAAATTAACAGGGCTTATTTCTACACAATGCAGTCTTCTTCAGATTTTTATGGCACTGCTCTCTATTCAGTCAGCCCCATGGGATGGGGAACACTTTGGTTCCCCACTTCTGCCATTCGAAATAGCTGGTTTTCAACTCACAAGATAATCCATTAGCCATGCTGACCAGGGCTTCTGGGACTTCAAATCCAAAATGGTCTTGGGAGGGGGCAGACAAGGATTCTTATACGTCAGAAGGATATTGTATGAGAATTAGGGTGTCACAAATCATAAGCTGTAGGATTTTATAGGTTGTTGCTATGATAATGAGAGTGGAATATGTGCATAGTGTGAAAGGGTCCCAAATAGTGGAAATCCAAAGTAACAGAACCACATGTGCCATGGCAAATTACTCCCTTTATATATTTCTCTTGAAAATGTGAGTAGGTTAGTCCCCCTGCTGGCAATATTGTTGTCCTCGTTCTTGGAAAGAACATTGCAAAATGTTGTCCCTTATCTGTTGTCTGAAATAGCAGAGATCCTATTATCATTACACAATGCTACTAGCTTGTCTTGTCTCATTCCCAATAAAAACTTATGGATGTTTTTCCAGATTCAGAGCTGGCTGAGGTAGACTTCTTGCATCTACCTTACTTCACTCAGTGGAAAGTAGACACTTACACATTATGAGAGGAAGATGTCTTGCTTAGAAGTCAACATCTCTATTGAAAGGTGTCAAGAGATCTCTTAAAAGAAAGGTCAAATATGAGAGCAGGTCAACCTTCATGGTGATGACTTATTCAAAGGTTTTTGCTGGAGAGGTTTCTATTAAAATGTCAGCAGACAGTATCCTGTCCTAAATGGAAAACTTCACTATAAGTCAGGTCTCATTAGCAGAAGATTGACACAACAGTCATGGTTAGAAGCCCTTCTGAAATGGCTTGAAACTTTGCCTGAAAAAAATTAACTCATTTGAAATTAATCCTGGAGAAGAATTCTATGGATACTTCTGAAAAAGACAAATAAATGGATCCAAGAGCAAATCAAGCCTGAACTTTCCCTAGTAGCCAAGATGACTAAACTGAGACTGTCATACTTGAATCATATCATGAGAAGAGATACTCACAAAAAATACAATAATGTTTAATAAGTTAAAAGACATTAAGGTAAAAGGAAGACCACATTCCACATTGATATAATCAAGTAAGGAAGCCATTGTCTGCAAGATCTGAGCAAGGTGGCAGAGTGAATGAGGACTGGGGTAATGTGGGGCAAGACCACCTTAACTGCATTGTGGGATAATCCAAATTCTGGACCAGAATTCTGAGTATCCCCTGATCTTGGGCTCATGTAAACAGTTGGGTTCTTTCCATCTTAGAACTAGCCAGAATTGTTTTCATTGCCATTCCATGTCTCCTGGTCTTAGGTGACCCAGGTGATATTGAGAAATTAGACCCCAAATTATGAAATGTATAAAATATATAAACTACTAGCTGTCCCCTGCCACACGTTGCTGTGGCTCAGTCTGGTGATCTGGAAAACAAAGTAATGACAAAGTGTTGGTTTCTAATATATGTAATTTCTTTATGCTTGTGGATCCTAGCTAGGCAGTTTCTGAACCAATCAGGAACTGGTGTAGGTTTCTTGAATATCTGTCAAATGAAATAAAAACTCTCTGTATTTGTAATCATGGTATGTCAATAGTTTGGGATGCTTTCTCTGCAGACATCCTCTCTGGCTATTGAGAATAAACCTCAGGTTCTGAAAGTTGTATTCTAAAAAAAAACTTTCTCAAGCCCTGCAAACAGACCTATTCAATCCTGAACATCTTCTGAGACCTTCGGGAATGAGACATAAGAAGGTAACTGTATCTTAATGCCAGACTATCTTTGTTCTGTGAAGCTCATCTTCCCAAACTATTTCAAATTAACTCTGGATTATAACCATAGTTAATTAGCAAGAATAAACACTAATCTGCATACAACCCAGGCATTAAACGCCTTGCAACCCTGGTTTGTTGTTAAATTGCTAGTATTTTAAATCTTGATTTTATGCCTGGGAGAAAAAAACTAATAAATAAACAAAACAGTAACACTGGTTTTGCTTTTGCATCAGAATAATTCTTCTTTAAAACATTCTGAATGTGGACTTATCCGTTCATTATTTTACAACCACTGTCAAAAATGGCGAAGGTGAGGGAGACACCTGAAAGCTATTGTGGCCACTGAGCAAAATCGCAAAGACCCTTTGTGAAATCTATTTCAGAAAGAAGATGTAATATTTTAAATGCCAAAAAAGCAAGAGCTACAATTCCTTGGGGATTTGGGAAAAAAGCAATATATATGAAAGTACAGAAAGCTCATCTAAATTCTTATTAGACATTAAAATTAAGGAGGGGGTGGTAATAGTTATGAAACCAGAACCATAAGGGGACATGTGGAATTTGCATAATAACTGTAGATTGAAATCTCTATGTGATTCATTTTCAATAGTCAATCAACTGGATTCAACCTAGTGCCTTTGGCTCTCTCTTTTAAACGGTTTTTATTTATTTGTTAGCTATTTAACTAATTTGCTTAAAACACTGATGTGCTGTTTTTACATATACGATATACAACAGCTATACACTATTATCCATAATAATACAATAATTACAGATGTACTTGTTTCCTATATACAGTATCAAAATTGTTTTTCACCTAACCACTTCCGCAAATAAAGTACTACCACAGAGAAGACTCTGCCCTTAGTAGCCATCTGCTTCCTGTCACTTGTGCAAGGAAAGTGGAACAAGCCCTCAAAAAAGATTTTAAGGTTAAAATTGGTATACATGGAAGAAGCCTGCCTTTCAGGTAACCTGGTCTAAAGTTGTTTCGGACTGTAGAGGGTAAAACCAACACTCAAGCCTATAAATAGTCTTGTAGAACATCAGTTGCAATTTCAGTTGTTTAAGCATTGACATCGTGTGGCCAAAATGTACAGTCCAAGAGTACATGAATTCATTGTGAATTAATGCAGTTCAATAGCACTTTAAAGACTATGGAATAATGGGAGCTGTAGTTTTCCAAGTCTTAGCCTTCTTTGCTAAAGAGTGCTGGTACCTCACCAAACAACAACTCCCAAGATTACATAAATAGAGCCATGGCTGTTAAAGTGGTTCCAAACTTCATTAATTCCACAGTGTAGAGCAGGTCTGGGCAAACTTTGGCCTTCCAGGTGTATTGGACTTTAGCTCCCACAATTTCTAACAGCCTACCAGCCGTTAGAAATTATGGGAGTTGAAATCCAAGCATGTGGTATAGAGCCAGCTAGCCATAGTTAATATACCCATGGACTAATAAAGGTCTCTAATAAAAAAGTTGGGTTGCAGCTAAAGATAAAAAAAACCCCAAGATTATGGCAACAAGAATGATTGAGAACTGGCAAATAGAGGGAGAAAACATGGAGGCCCTGACAGACCTTGTATTTCTAGGTGCAAAGATTACTGCAGATGCAGACTGCAGCCAAGAAATTAGGAGATGCTTACTTCTTGGGAGGAGAGCAATGTCCAATCTCGATAAAATAGTGAAGAGTAGAGACATTACACTGGCAATGAAGATTCGCATAGTTAAAGCAATGGTATTCCCCATAGTCGCCTACGGATGTTAGAGCTGGACCTTAGGGAAGGCTGAGCAAAGAAATATAGATGCTTTTGAACTGTGGTGTTGGAGGAAAGTTCTGAGAGTGCCTTGGACCGCGTGAAGATCCAACCAGTCCATACTTCAGGAAATAAAGCCCGACTGCTCTTTGGAGGGAAGGATAGTAGAGGCAAAGATTAAGTACTTTGGCCACATCATGAGAAGAAAGGAAAGCTTAGAGAAGATTATGCTGGGGAAAATGGAAGGAAAAAGGAAGAGGGGCCAACCAAGGGCAAGATGGATGGATGGGATCCTTGAAGTGACTGGATTGACCTTGAAGGAGATGAGGGTGGTGATGGCCAACAGAGAGCTCTGGCGTGGGCTAGTCCATGAGGTCACAAAGAGTCGGAAATGACTGAACGAATGAACAACAACAACAATAAAGGTCTCACTGCCCTGGAATTTACTAAGGGATAATCTTACTGAAAGTTTTTCCTTTAGCAGTTACAAAGAAGAATCTGCTTACAAGATGAAGAAGAAGGTAGAATAGCACTGTCCCAACGCTGGCTCATGTTGTTTTATACTTTATTATCTGTGTTGAGTTGTCAACATGAATGGAAAAGACTGTATTTTCTGACACAGACAAATAACCTGTAGCATCCAAATGTTTGTTTTTAAAGAAACTAAAGGGATCTACTTCAGTATCTTATAAAAATGGGAACTTTATTTTAGTCACAACTACAAGAACTTGGTGCATATTATGACAATTTAAAGAAAATAATGGTCTAAGCCTTGCTTTTTCCAAACTCAAGAAGCCGTAAGCAACACATAGATTCATTAGTCAAAGATTCTCCAGAGTATATATTCCATTTGACTTGTGGTGGTGTCCGAGGTCAAAAGTTCTGCTTGCTTAATGTTCCCCTTTTTCTTAAGGCCTTTTAAGCATTATGTTCAGAAGAAAAGACTATGGACCACAGTCCATCTTGCTAACAAAAACACCATTTCCTTAAATTAGAGAAAGCTTGAATGAAATAAAGGCAAGCCAGATCTGTCTGTTTTAAAACAATAGATATGATGCCAGTGAACTGTAAGAGTTTAGCTTCAGATCTCAGATTACACTTAAAACTGCATGACCTAAAGGAATTCTTATACTTCAGTAGCACTGTGTCTTTTGTAATCACTCCATTATGGTGCCTCAATGTTATCCAGGCCATCAGCATAGGCCTAAAGGGCTAAACGTTAATGACCTTAACAATGGCACACACATAAAAATCCAGTTTGACTAACAGCCATAATCCTCATGTTAGATGGCATATATATATATTCTGAATTTAACTACAGACTAATTTTATATTGGCTGTGTGACAAATTGTGAGTTCTGTCTTGAACAAATTTCCTTGACACTTTGGTCAGTAATACTCCTGTCCTACGTAGTTGTTTTAGTGGCATTTTGGATGTGCCGCATCTCTACCCCTTAGTCTCACATCCCCAACCTATTGTTATCCCTCTGTGACTGGTCTTACACAAATTCGGGTCATACCCCTTCAGGCATGTAGCCGGGGGGGGGGGGGGGGGCTCGGGGGGCTTCAGGCCCCCCCCCCCCCGAAATTCTCATGGTGGTTCACGAAAAGGCCTTACTGGTGCATTATTTAAACTGTTATGTTTATTCATATCATGATCTGATCACCATACTCAATATATCCCATATGCATGGGGGTATTGGGGTAATGATACAGAAGGTTTGCTAGGCTAGACCCTCTTTCACTCAGACTCAGCCCCCCCGAAACTCAGCCCCCTCCCCCGAAGCCCCCCTGAAACATCTAACACAGTTTAATGCTGCATTTCTATGGGTCTACATTCACCATATAATGCAATTCTAAACTGCATTATTTGGCAATGTACATCCAGCCACACTCTCATTCATTTTTCAGCAAGGGGAATATAAACTTGGCCACTTTTTATTTGTTATTATTCTTTAGCATTTTGTGAAATCTCTGAAAAATCACAGGAAAAATAAGCCCCAGACCTGCTGAAGTAGTCTATCTTTTTGTTAAGAAATCACAAGCCACATCTGCATTGTGATCAGATCCAACTATCCTTACAAATGAATATACTCCAAGCAATTGATACTTTACTTTTCTTAGCATGATTTTCTTGAAGACTTATGCAATTACTTCCGCTTTACCTACCTTGTCTTCTGCTGCCTCAAACAGGTCAGGGGCACCCACGTCTGTACGAAAATCCCTCTTTGAGCCCACATAATACCCAAACCCTATATGTACCTGCAGGTTTCATTACTGGCTTATCATAGAGAGGACACCAATACAATACTAGCATTTACCCCAATCACCCGCCCTAAAGGTCTTATTTTGACAATCTACTCTTTTGACCCTTTTCAATTATAACCAGAACCTATTTTGTCATGTTTCTATGACCTTCCATACAACTGTGTACTGCTTCTTCTCTCAATTCATAGATATTTTAAACAGCTTTGACAATTTCTGAGTTTTCACAGTGCTCTAGTCCTTAACTTGTCAAATAAGCAGGGGACATTGGTTAGTTACCCATATAGTTGTGCAAACAGGTTGTAAATAATCAAATATTTGTTCCAAAGGCCAGCTAGAATTCCCTGTGGCATGACTATCTAACCTTTGAGGTGATGAAAAGAACCCCAAATTACTGCTAATTTCACTCAGTTAATTTTATCTTCCTTGCTTATGTAATTTTTATTCTGATAAAGTAAAAGCATGCCAAACAGAAAATGCTAAAATGTCGAAGGAACATGTAAATTAGCAGAAGATGGACGCTACTACAATATCTAATTAATGCTCTGGGAACTCATGTCACTTCTACTTACCTTCAAGTACTTGAGAAAGAAAATGTGCTTCCCAATGTCTTGCTCTCTCACATTTTTATGCCATTTATATTCTTGATGCATAACAGACCAGTGCCAACCACAGTCCAAAGGAATTGGGATTTCACAGCACAGTCATATATACAGATAGTGTTGGAGGACATAGCAAATCCATAGGGAGGATACTTTTCTAGGAATGTTTGAATTCTCTGGGATAGTTGTATGGTAACTTGTGGCAGAAGTCATTCATTTCAATAGGGTTTGCTATTATCTACAGCTTTTTATTTTTACTTCAAGCTCCTCAGTGAATGCCCTTAAATAATAAGGAGTACCATACTTTCTTATTGGTTAAAATGAGATAAATTACTCTCCTTATCTCAGTTCTTCTTTGACCTCTCAAGCATCTGCCTGAAGACACAAAGGTAGTGAAAACACCGGACTTCTTGAATTCAGCTTCCAAGCCGAAGTGGCACATATCTTTATTGATATTTACACTATATAAATCACAGCATTATAAACCATGTCCACTCTCATTAGAACACACCACAAGAAGCACATTCCAATCTTATCAGCTCTTCATTTCTGCCTTACACAGAAACCGCCCCAAGTTACACTCTAGCAATTCATCACAGCCCTATGTATTAACTCAGGGGTTCTCAAACTAAGGCCTGTTGGGCCTCTGGTCAAGTCACACAACAAAACAACAACAACAACAACAACAACAACAACAATCTGAATTAACTTGACTATCTGATGAGCCAAAAGCTGGTCAAAGCGCATTTAATATAAAGCCGTGTTTTAAAACCTTGTGTTTTTGAATACATTACAACTGTGCCCTTGGTTTGCTTCTGACATGGTAAATAAATAAAAACTCAACACAGCTATTGCAGAAGATAGGTTGATAGGTAAGGAAACATCATAATAAACAAAGCAAAGAGGGCAAGAAATCCAACTATCTATTTCTAATCTCATTATCCTCTTTGGATACATAGTTAATTTTGTTACACATTGTTACTAGGCCTGGGCGGTTTCGTTCGTTAATTTTGTAATTCGTTAAATATTCGTTAATTTTAGCAATTACAAAACGATTATAAAACTTATTTTTAAACCCGGAAGTGTTTTTAAATATCGAAACGGCATGCGCCAAATATTTTTGTATTTCCGTCCATTTCGGAAATACGTAAGATGACTAGATGCTTGCTGGGAGCTCTCCTCTCTCTCCTCTCCTTAGCCAGTCAGAGCCTGAAAGAGGAGGAGGAGGAGGAGGAGGAGAGGGCGGGGAAGGCGCCGGCTGAGCAAGCGAGTGAGAGGGCGAGCGACCCTCAGCGGGAAGGCGGCCCATCCCTCCTTCCTCACCTTTGCAGTGGGTGTGCTTCATTCTCCCAATTCCGCACTGAAACCTTAGCAGAGGGCTGGGCTAGATGGCCTTTGGGGAGCCCTTCTCCCAATTTCGCATTGAGACCATAGCAGAGGGCGGGACTAGATGGCCTTTGGGGAGCCCCTTCTCCCAATTCCACATTGAAACTTTAGCAGAGGGCTGGAATGTATGGCCTTTGGGGAGCCCCTTCTCCCAATTCCGCATTGAAACCTTAGGAGGGGGCTGGACTAGATGGCCTTTGGGGAGCCCCTTCCTCCAATTCCGCATTCAAACCTTAGCAGAGGGCTGGACTAGATGGCCTTTGGGGACCCCCTTCTCCCAATTCCGCACTGAAACCTTAGCTTCGGAGGAGCCGGGCCCGACTCGGTGGCAGCGCTTGAGGGCCCGCCAGAGTGAGTGCCTGCCTTCCCTCCTTAATAATAATTTCTCCTCCCTATTCTACTAAATTAATAATTAAATTAAAAAAATATTGAAAAAATATTGGGAAAAAAAAGGGCGCCATCTTTACAAAATGTTTTGTAAATATTAACGAAATTTCGTAAATACCGAACTTTTTTAAGGGAAAATTTTGTAATTATTTTAAATATCGAAACAAAAAAAAACCCCCAAATACAAATCAATTTTAGAAACAAATTTTTGCGTTGTTACCCAGGCCTAATTGTTACACATTTCTCAGCTTACAACATAATTATGTGTGTTTCCATTACTGTAGCAGAAACACACCGGTGTTCCCACAATCTTACCATTTTGGTTCTTGCCGGGCCACTTTGGATCATGAATCGGAGTCCAAACAAGTTAAGGCAAGACATACTTTATTCATATTGCACAATAGGAAGGCAGACAGACAGCATAACACACAGTATGCCGGTACCAAGCTGCTGCCCCGACTGGGATGAACGTTGGGCTTATATACCCTTAACAATGCATTTAGCAACCACATTCTAGTAACATAATACGCCCCTTGTACCTTTGTGGTCGACCCTGTGGTCAGTTACCAGTAAACATGTAGCAACCTTTGTATCCTGTGGTCAGCTGTTGTTTCAAGAAGCCTATAGAGTAACTGTTCTTGTGGTCAGCCAGTTCCAGGCAACTATGGGGTAATATATACCTTTGTGGTCAAGCAGTTAGCTGTTCTGGAGGAAGCCTGCCTTGGTCAATCATCCTGTTTACCAAGCACCAAGCACGGCACGTTCACTCCAGGAATCTTGCAATGTTCCTATGCAGCCTATACGTCTAAAGCAGCCCAGAAACCCCTAAATATGGCTTATGGTCTCCTTCATTAGGAAGGATTCAGAGATATTGGGGAAATTATTCAGAAACAGAACCTGTTTAACCTATTTTTGCTTCACATCAATGGATACAGAAGATGGCCACAGATCCTTCTTAAATGCTGATATTCAAAATGTGAACAATAAGTAAATGCATGGCATTGAGAAGGAAAAACAAGAATGGGAAAGTTTTGTTCTGGCCTATTTATTTCAGAAATTTAGCCCTGGAGCTGTTACTTCCATCTTCCTGTGAAAATTCCTGGCTGTCTGCAACATGAAGCAATGCCAGCTGCAATTTTCTCTCTGTGTTTAAAATCCCAGAAGTTCTCTGGAACAATGGCAACATAGCTCACAACCCTGTTTGCCACACACATTCCTATTGTATGAGGACCAATGTCAATGTAATAAAAAGGAGGCATTTCTATCAAATGAACCCATATTCCAAAGGAACGCTCTGGCTGAAATAGCATTACCTACTGAACAAGGAAAATTGGCTCAATCAATCATTAACCAATAAGCAAAAAAAACCCCAGTCAACACTGAAAATAAGGGAATTGATTAAAATTTATGAACATGCATAATGCATTATTACAAGGTTATTCATTTTCACAGCCATAAATATGTGGTGTGTGTCTATAAATGTCATTTGCTTTGTCTATGTATTTTCTGGTCTGTCTAACAGCTGCTTGATGTATGACCATAGCCTGCAATGTCAAACATTTGGATGCACATATGGAAGTAGAAATAGCACTAAAAAGTATAGAGCTAATATGGACTTTTAGATTTATGTAGTTCTGCTCTACAACAATGGTCTAAGAGCTAGTATATCACCATGGTCAAAACAGAGTATGCAGTGCAAGACTACAGCGAAATACTATTTTGAATTTCTGATTTCAGCTCTGCTATGAGAGTTATGCCCATTGTTCTGCTGGCAATTGGTTTCGTTGAGTATCGTTTTGATTGAGTTTTAATGTCACTGTTTTATACTCTTCTGTTTTATTGAATTTTGCTTTTATCTGGATTGTTATATTTACCTATGTCTTTGTTTTAATTGTGTTTTTGCTTTGATAAATTGTTTTGTCTTTGTATCTGTGGGCATTTTGTTCCATATGTAAGTCGCCCCGAGTCCCTTTGGGGAGATGGTGGTAGGTTATAAGAATAAAGTTGTTGTTTGTTGTTATTGTTATTGTAGTTGTTGCTGTTATTTTACTGACATGAAAACACAGCATGACACAGCAAACAAGATATATATTCTGGATTTCATATCACAAAATCACAAGTCAAACAATTCCCAAGTGTTTAGGACTGTGTGATATATTTTCAAATGATGCACGCAGATCCAAGTTGTTGTTGTTGTTGTTGTTGTTGTTGTTGTTGTTGTTGTTGTAGTTGTTGTTGTTGTTAGAGTTTGCTGAGCATTAAATATTTACATGGCAACTTTTTTAAGTATAATAGTACTTAGGAACAGGGGCTGCACATGATATCATATCTCCATGCATGCATGAACACACCAACATGCATGGAAACACAAACATGTATAAATTTCTCCCCAGAGGAGGGTGATCAATATAGTAAAAGGTCTGGAAATTGAGTCCTAAGATGAATAGTTGAGGAAGAAGCTCTAGTGTGAGGAAGAAGCTCTAGTTGAGGAAGAAGCTCTAGTCTTTAAGCTCTAGTGTGATACCACCCCTGGTTAGTCTAGAGGAGACAGACTTCAAATGTTATATGATAGTTGTCTTTAAATATCAAAATATATATCAGGTGGAAAATGGAATCAGCTTGTGTGGTGCCATTCCAGAGGATAGTACCCAAATCAGGTGATTCAAATTACAGGGAAGGAAATTGTGACTAAATTTTATCAAGAATCTCCTGGTGGTAGCTGCTGTTCGATACTGAATATAGTACATTCAGTCAGTTGAAGGCGTAGCAGAGCGCTAGTGGTCTCGTTCGAGAGGCAGGAGTATAAAATTTTGTCCTGACACAGTTCAGTCGCCATCATGCGTTGGAACAGTGAGGAGCGTGCTTTTGCCATTGAGGCCTACTTTTCGAGCAGATTTGGAGTGGCCGGCCCACTCTCCAGATTTGGCCCCTTGTGATTTTTTTCCATTGGGTTTTTTGAAATCCTGTGTTTATGTGAACCATCCAAGGACCCTACAAGATTTGAAGACCAACATCCAGGAAGAAATTGCCAATATAACGCCTGCTATGCTGGCAAGAGTCATGAAAAACGCCAGAAATCGGTTTACTCAGTGTATGGAGAATGGGGGAAGTCACCTACCTCATTTGATCTTCAAAACTACGTAAAACAAAAGTTTAGGTATGTGCCTACATTATTAAAAAAATAAAAATTTCTGATTCATACAATGGGTTTTATTATGTTTGGAAAAAAGGAAGTTATGCTGCCTCACCCTGTACATACGGTAAGGCGGCCGAAGGGGGGGGGGGTGTCCATTGGAGGCTTTAAACAGAAGTGACATGGCTACATCTCAGCAGTGTTTTATCAGTAGATAAAATGAGATAGGAGTTGGAATGTCTGGCCCTTAGGCTCTTTTCCAAGTCTAGGATTACACACACACATGAATATACATTCCCTCCATCTCAGCAGTGGTTGCTGGAGGCTTCAGTAGTAGAAGCTGCCCTGGATTTTCATGTAAACTTTAAGGAAGCTATCCAAGGTGCTGAATATAAAGTCTTGCTTTACGGCTGTCTGGGCAGGGGGTCAAACAAATCCCACCGCTGCCACCAAATTATAAAGTCAGGCAGATGGCAATACGATCAATCCCACCATCTGACACCAATTATAAAGGCACGTCGTGTGGCCAAACAATATAACTGGACAGGGGGCAAACAGATCCCACCAACTGTCCCTCCTTTAATAAAGAATTCACTGGCACCTATATAACGTTTGAGGGGATGTCTCTCTATTTAAACTTTCACTGCCACCATAAACTAAATGAACAGGAACCCTCTAGCTGGTTAAAATATTAGAAAGGGCTTTTATTAGAACACCAAGTACTGTGTCTTCTTATTTGGCTTCTTTGAAGGAAAACAGGTGAGGTTGAATGAAAGGAACTATAGCCACAAATGGCACACTGGACTCAGGCTTAAGTTTAAAAAAAACAAGGAAAGTTTATTGAATACAGTACAGAATGAAGTGAATGCTGTTTAGTAAGCTTGGCTGTTACAGATAAAATGTTCTGGTTCTTGAGAGCGTAACGGTTGCATGAGAATGGTTCTTTCTTTGTTACAGTTACTATTACAAAACCCAGCTATTTCTTCCCTAAATAGCTGTACCCAGTTTGCCACAGCTTACTTCGCTGGCAAACTTCAGGCAAACTGCCTATTCTAAACATGAACTCCTAAAACCTTCTGTAATCCTGCTCTAACTCTAACATCAACAGACTGACTCCCTAAAGAAGCTTCTTTCTTTCCCTCCAAACAGTCTAACTCCGCCCCCTTTCAACAAACCAATCCCGGCTGCTCCCAGGCTGGCCCAGGCCCAGGCCACTCCCCCTCTCTGAACTGGAGCTTTCCCTAAACTAAAATGGCTCCTGCTGCCCTCTGCCAGGCCTTCTAAGGCTGAAACTAACTAGCCTGCCTCTCCTAGGCCCTGCCACCCAGGCTGGCAAGGTAAGGGATCTTCACACTGAACATTCTCCTCAAACTAGGTTTAGTACTTTGAATGGTTACTTTAAAGTTCAAACTAAATCCCTAAATATGCCAGTCACTACTTCATCTCAAAATAGGGATTTATAGAGGGCCTTTCCCATGTTATTGGGAAAGACCTTCTATTATTATTATTATTATTATTATTATTATTATTATTATTATTATCTGAAACACAACAAGATGAGTCCACAGCAGACACTCTGCTGGCTGTTGTATTGGATCACACATTGGACACTTCCCAAGTGTCCAACATGTGATGTATTGTGTGATGTATTGGCGAATAATGTGATGTATCGGCGAATAATGCGTGCAGATCCCAGTAAGGTGGCCTTTTGCAGCTGGCAGATGGTAATCTTGTCAGCACCGATTGTGTTTAAGTGCAGGCCAAGGTCTTTAGGCACTGCACCCAGTGTGCCGATTACCACTGAGACCACCTTTACTGGTTTGTGCCAGAGTCTTTGCAGTTCGATCTTTAAATCCTCATATCATGTCATCTTTTCCAGTTGTTTCTCTTCAATCCTGCTGTCACCTGGGATTGAAACATCGACAATCCATACTTTGTTTTTTAACACGATCATGAGGTCAGGAGTATTGTGCTCCAAAACTCTGTCTGTCTGAATCCGGAAGTCCCAGAGTAGCTTAATGTGTTCATTTTCTGTTACTTTTTCCGGCTTGTGATTCCACCAGTTCTTAGTTGCAGTTGTTGTTGTTGTTGTTGTTGTTGTTGTTGTTGTTGTTACTTCTTACCTGCCTCTTCTCACAGCTCAAGATGTTACATAATCAAAACCTATAATCACTTTAAAACATTCTGTAAAATACACAAATTAAAACGTATTTCCATAAAATAAATATTAAAATACAGAAAACAAGTTAAACCTAGGGTGGAAGTTTAAAATTTGTCATTAAAACTATATAGGTAGGCCTGCCAGAAGAGATAGGTCACTTGTGTTTTAAATTCTGACAGCTGATCTAGCTATCGGAGCTCTACTGGCAGGTCATTCTACAGTCATGGGGTAGACAATGAAAAGATCATCTGGGCCATAGTTGCCAGTCGGGTTCTGGCATACTGGAGCAACGCCCCACAGAGGACCTCAGTGTTGGGAGTGGATTGTATGGGAGAAGGCAATCCTGTAGGTAACCTGAGGTTTTACAGATCAATGCCAATACTTTATACTTTGCCTTGAAACTAATTGGCAGCCAGTGAAGTGACGTTAGGAAAGAGGTGATGTGTTCACTCCTAGATGTTTCTATAACCAGTCTGGCTGCTGTATTTTGGACCAACTGGAGTTTCCGAATTTGGTAAAAAGGTAGCCCAATGTAAAGCACATTGCAGAAGTCCAACCTTGAAGTTAAGGTCCTGTTAAGGTCCTCTAAATCTAGGAAGGGGTGCAGCTGGCATATCAGCCAAAGCTGATAGTAAGCACTAAGGGTGTGCAGTTTTTTCATTCATCATAGTAAGTTGTATCAAATTCACTAAATTTATACTCATGACACGATATCCGACGTGCACCATTAGGAGAGGGAAGCAGCAAGAAGAAACAGAGTTAGCTGAGAAAGAGACTAAAAAAGTACAGAATTCTGGGAAATATAGTTTGGAAAGGTGAGGAGTCCTATGGCAGAGAGTTCAAAAGGCACTGCCCTAAACTTCATTTCCCAGAATTCAGCTCAGCATCAGAAAGCCCCAATCAGAAGAGGGGAAAGATTTACCCCTCTGTAGCTGCAGCCAGCTAGAGTTCCAATAAATTGCTGAATCTGTAAAGAGGACTGACTGACACTTCTAGTAAGGAAATCTCTGTGCTGGAATGGGAAGAAATCTCTAAATGGAAGTTCTATTGGTTAATATGAGAGACATTCAATGAGATAGCTCAACCTGCATTGTCGAAGGCTTTCATGGCTGGAATCACTAGGTTCTTGTGGGTTTTTTCGGGCTATAGAGCCATGTTCTAGAGGCATTTCTCCTGACGTTTCGCCTGCATCTATGGCAAGCATCCTCAGAGGTTGTGAGGTCTGTGACCTCACAACCTCTGAGGATGCTTGCCATAGATGCAGGTGAAACGTCAGGAGAAATGCCTCTAGAACAGGGGTCAGGAACCTTCGGCTCTCCAGGTGTGGTGGACTTCAACTCCCACAATTCCTTGAGGCTCGGCATTCACCTAAAAGGCTTACCTTGGCCTCAAGGAATTGTGGGAGTTGAAGTCCACCACACCTGGAGAGCCGAAGGTTCCCCATGCCTGCTCTAGAACATGGCTCTATAGCCCGAAAAAACCCACAAGAACCTATAGCTCAACCTATTAAGATTGAGAAACTGGAGCCTACTTGCTGTGCCCGCCTGGAGGTCCCTTTTATTATCATCTGGTTAACAGCTCTGCATGGTCCAAACAGACAGAAATCTTAAGTATTGGAATCTCAGTATTCTTAAGATGAGCAGTATACTCATGAGCTGTCTGTTTAATGATCTATTACACTATTTCATTAAAATGATTAAACACAAAATATACATACAGAATAATATTGCAAATATATTGTTTGTTGTTGCTATTTGCTATCAAGTCAGAATTGACTCATGGAGACTCTGGGCCCTTCCACACAGCCATATAGCCCAGAATATCAAGGCAGCTAATCCACGAGATCTGCTTTGAACTGGGTTATCTGAGTCCACACTGCCATATAACCCTGTTCAAAGCAGATAATGTGGGATTATATTCAACTGTCTGGAAGGGGCCTCTGTGAATGAAAGACCTCTTAGGGCCCTTCCACTCAGCCATATAACCGAGAACATCAAGGCAGATAAACTACAATATCTGCTTTGAACTGGGTTATCTGAGTCCACGTTGCCATATAGCCGAGTTCAAAGCAGATAATGTGGGATTTTATACAGCTGTGTGGAAGGGGTCCAAGACACCTTGTTATTAACAGCCTTGCTCAGGTCTTGCAAACTCAAAGTCAGGCATTTCTGGATTGAATCAACACATCTGTATGTGGCCTTCCTCTGTTCCTGCTGTCATCCAGCTTATTGAACATTATTGTCTTACTTTAAAGTTTTACTCTCTCACAATATGTCTAAAATACAATAGCCTCAGTTTAGTCACTTTGGCTTTAAGGGACACTTTGATTTGCCTTTGGACTCATTTATTTGACTTTTTGGCAGTCCATGGTATCTGCAGAATTCTCTTTTCCAGAACAATATTTCAAATAAGTTGAAACTATTTAAATCTGTTTCCCAGATTTGATCTCAAGCATCCAAGGACTGTAAAACTGAATGCATCTTCATTTTTTTTTCAAAATATCTCCTCTCTTCTTCTTCCATCTCAAGATTTTGTGAAAGCATCAAGCAGAGTGTGCCAAGTCCCCTGTGTTCAATTTTGTCCTTTTTATTTTTTTTTAAAAATGTTCTGTTCTTGCCCCTCTGGTGGAACAAACATTTTCTTTATTCTGGAAATTGCATGTGACAAAACATTCTAAGTGAGTTTAAGCCACATTGGATCTTCCTTTTATTTGTCACATCCGTTTTATTTCCTTACCTCACCTTCTGGCAAGAAAACTGAATAGGTGATGTAATGAATTGCCATTCTGCCAAGTGGGTGTACATGCTGCCATCTATTGGCCAAAATGAATACATTTACTATATTGTATATCACAACCAAAGGCTGCCAACTCTTAAATGCTCTACTACATTAAATTGTCCAATTTTCCCCTGGTTTCTACCTTAGCTTTAAAATCTTCATATTTATACATTTCATACACATCCCCAGATGACAAGTGCAAGAGAGAAGTGCAAGTTCATCAGATATTGGTTAAAGGTAAAGGTTTTCCCCTGACATTAAGTCCAGTCGTGTCTGACACTAGGGGTTGGTGCTCATCTCCATTTCTAAGCCGAAGAGCTGGCGTTCCTAGGTCATGTGGTCACCATAACTGCATGGAGCATTGTTACCTTCCCACCGGAGTAGTGCCTATTTATTTACTCACATTTGCATGTTTTCAAACTCCTAGGTTGCCAAAAGCTGGGGCTAACAACGGGAGCTCACCCAACTCCCCAGATTAGAACTGGTGACCTTTCAGTCAGCAAGTTCTACAGCTCAGCAGTTTAACCCACTGCACCATCGGGGGCTCCAACAGATATTGGTTAGATAGCCATTAAAGTGATTCAGTAGTCTCTTGTTAGGGCCAGAGCTGAAGGCACAGAGAAGAAGAAGGAGAACAAAAAATTGTTCCATATTAGAATACATTTGTACAAGAGTTTGATACCAGTTTAGCTGGCAACTCTCCATCCTATGAAATGGGATATGTTCTTTGGGGAGGCATCAGAATTCACTGTTTTGTTTTGTTTTTGTTTGGTTGGTTGGTTTTTATTTTATTTTTATTTTTTGTTGTGTCAGGAGTGACTTGAGAAACTGCAAGTCACTTCTGGTGTGAGAGAATTGGCCGTTTGCAAGGACATTGCCCAGGGGACGCTCAGATGATTTGATGTTTTTATCATCCTTGTGAGAGGCTTCTCTCATGTCCCCGCATGAGGAGCTAGAGTTGATAGAGAGCTCATCCGCCTCTCCCCGGATTCGAACCTGCAACCTGTCAGTCTTCAGTCCTGCCCGCACAGAGGTTTAACCCACTGCTCCACCGGGGGCTCCACTGTTATTCACTGTTATAAGAGGCTCAGTGATAGCCCTTACAGCAGAGTTCATTTTAAAGACAGTATCCATGAAAACATGGGAAAATATGAGGAAATGATCTGGCTCTAACAAAAATCAGGGGATGATGAAAGGAAAGGCTAACTGGGACATATTCCACTCCACATCAGCTTAGAATGAGAGGAATAGCCCAACTATTTCAACAAAGCCTAAGAAAGGGAACAGAAGGTAATGGAGATGAACATATTTGTAAACAAGTGACAGTTGATGAAAATTTTGGTGTTAGATGAGAGCAATATTTGGTCTGAAAAAACAGCTCTTCGTGTCCTTGTCTTTCTGGTAGAAAGGAAAATTGCAGACCTCTTCACATGGCCCTATCGGGCCGTGTCATTGCACTGCGCTTCCTCCATCACATGGTGGGGATGGGACAGGGTGCATTGATACCCTGTCCCTGTCCCCTTCAGATGGTAGAAATAGTGGCAACATGTTGCCCTGCCACCTTTTCTGCCATCATATGGCAAAAGGGGAAGAAAATGCAGGCAGCTATGTCACAGATTGATATTGTATTCTCTTAGGAGCTATTGTCTTTAGGTTTATAGGAGCTATTGTCTTAATAATAGGAGCTATTGTCTTTAGCTTTCTCTTCTAAATAGGACTGACCCCTCACCAAAGTACAAATCCCAGGACTCCATCACATTGAGCCATGACAGTTAAAGTGGTATCAAACTGCATTAGTTCTACAATGTGGATGCCCTCCATATATGCACAATATATGCTTTCCTCAAGGACAAAGATTCATAGAATCATATAATAAAAGAGTTGGAAGAGATCACATGGGCCATCTAGTCCAACCCTCTGCCATGCAGGAAAAGTACAAAGTACTCCTAACAGATGGCCATCAAGCCTCTGTTTAAAAGCCTCCAAAGAAGGCGCTTTCACCACACTCTGAGGCAGGTAGTTCCACTGTTGAACAAGGTCAGGAAGTTCTTCCTAATGTTTGGGTAGAATCTCCTTTCCAGTAATTTGAACCCATTTCTTCGAGTCCTAGTCTCCAGGGCAGCAGAAAGCAAATCTGCTCCCTCTAACTTATGAAATCCTTCCAAATATTTAAACATGGCAAACATGTCTCCTCTCAACCTTCTCTTCTGCAGGCTAAACATACCCAATTCTTTAAGACGCCCTTCATGGAGCCTGATCTCCAGACCCTTGAACATTTTAGTCACCCTCCTTTGGGCACCTTCCAACTTGTCAATATCTCTTTTGAACTTAGGTGCCCAGAATTGGACACAGTATTCCAGATGAGGTCTAACCAAAGCAGACCAGGACTTCCTTTGATCCAGACATTACAGTTGTTTTGATGAAGCCCAAAATTCCATTGGCTTTTTAAACTGCTGCATCACATTATTGGCTCATGTTCAACTTGTTGTCCACAAAGACCAAGATCTTTTTCACATATACTGTTTTTGAGTCAGGCATCACCCATCCTGTATTTTTGCATTTCATTTTTTCTGCCTAGTGAAGTATCCTACATTTCTCCTTGTTGACATTCATTTTGTTTGTTTTAGCCAGCTCTCTAATCTGTTGAGGTCATTTTGAATTTTGAAGAATTAGCTATCCCTCCCAATTTGGTGTCACCTGCAAACTTTGATAAGCACACCCTCTAAACCTTCATCCAAGTCACTAATAAAAATGTTGAATAGTACTTGGTCCAGGACTGAACCCTGTGGCACTCCACTAGCAACTTCTTTCCTGGATGAAGAAGAACAATTGATGAGCATCCTTTGGGTTTGGTCGCTTAACCAATTACAAATCCACCTCACAATAGTATTGCCTAGCCCACATTTGACTGGTTTGTTTGCAAGAAGATCATGGGAGACCTTATCAAAGGCCTTACTGAAATCAAGATGTGCTACATCTACAGCATTCTCTGCATCTACCCAGCTTGTAACTCTATTGAAACAAGAGATACGATTAGTCTGGCATGACTTGTTTTTAAGAAACCCATGTTGACTTTTAGTGATTACAATGGTATTTCTTTCTAAGTGATTACATACTGCTCCTTAATGATCTGCTCCAGAATCCTTCCTGGTATTGAGGTCAGGCTGACTGGACGGTAATTGTTTGGGTCCTCTTTTTTCCCCTTCTTGAAGATGGAGACAACATTTGCCCTCCTCCAGTCTGCTGGGACTTCTCCTGTAATCCTAGGCCACTTCCACACAGCTGAATAAAATCCCATATTATCTGAACTGGAATATGTGGCAGTGTGGACTCAGATAGCCTAGTTCAAAGCAGACATTGTAGGATTTTCTGCCTTGATATTCTGGGTTATATGGCTGTGTGGAAAGGCCCCAAGAATTCTCAAAGATTATTGCCAGTGGTTCTGAAATGACTTCTGCTAATTCCTTCAATATGCTTGGATGCAGCTCATCTCGACCTGGAGACTTGAATTCATTCAGAGTAGCCAGGTATTTCTGGACTACTTCTTTACCTGTTTTGGGTTGCATTTCCCCTATTACCTTGTCTGCTACATATTGATCAGATTGAACACCAATCTCCTTTTGGGAGAAGACTGAGGCAAAGAAGTTGTTGAACAGTTTTGTCTTTCCCTTATCCCCTGTTAACATTTCACCACCTTCTCCTCACAGAGGCCCTACTGTTTCCATGTACTTCCTTTTTCTACTGACATAACCAAATAAGTCATTTTTATTGTTTTTAATCTCATTGGCAAACATGCGTGGTGGTCTTGTAAAAAGACCCAGAAATATTGGACTCAAGCCCCTTCCACACAGCTGAATAAAATCCATATTGAACTGGATTATATGGCAGTGTGGACTCAGATAACCCAGTTCAAAGCAGATATTGTGGATTATCTAACTTGATATTCTGGGTTAGATGGCTGTATGGAAGAGCCCTTAGATACATATGATGCTAGAATATATTGTAAAGGTAGAAATTACAAAGAAACCTGAACTGTATTTGTTAGGGACGCTGGATGATCAATTAGAAAAGAAAAATAAAAGATTATTATTTTATATCATTACAGCAGCGAGAATGCCCAGAGGTGGAAAGAACTAGATATAGCAACGGAGCTGGACAAATTGACAATGTTGATTAAGGAGAACTCCTTGACTGAATTCAGGAAACACTGGGACATTTGTCTTTCTTTTATACAGCAAAGAAGTGTTATTAAAGTAGAAAAGCAGAAAGAAAGTGATACTTAAAGGGACGAACAAATAAGGTGAAAAACAGCTGGCAATGCATAGTAGGTTTGTAGACAAGCTTAGTATGTTTATTTAAAATATGTCCAGGTTGTATGCTGTTGATAAAGGTATGTTAGTTACTTTTGTATATGCAGTAGAGTCTCATTTATCCAACATAAACAGGCTGGTGAGAAAGGGAGAAATCACCAAAGAAGAATTCAAACAAATAGCCAACACCTGTAGGGAAAAGGTCCGCAAGGCTAAAGCAAAAAATGAGCTCAGACTTGCCAGGGACATTAAAAACAATAAAAAGGGCTTCTATTCTTATGTCAGTAGAAAAAGGAAAAACAAGGAGGCGATAGGACCTCTTCGAGGAGAAGATGGGGCAATGCTGACAGGGGATAGGGAAAAGGCAGAACTACTTAATGCCTTCTTTGCCTCGGTCTTCTCAAAAAAAGAGAGTCTTCAACCTCAGCAAGATGGAGTGGATGAGGGATTGGAGGACATCCAACCCCAAATTGGGAAAGAAGTCGTCCAGGTATACCTGGCCGCTCTTAATGAGTTCAAGTCCCCAGGGCCAGATCAACTACACCCCAGAGTATTGAAGGAACTAGCGGAAGTCATTTCGGAACCATTGGCAACCATCTTTGAGAGTTCTTGGAGAACGGTAGAAGTTCCAGCAGATTGGAGGAGGGCCAATGTGGTCCCAATCTTCAAGAAGGGAAAAAAGGATGACCCAAACAACTACCGTCCGGTCAGCCTCACGTCAATACCGGGCAAGATTCTGGAAAAGATTGTTAAGGAAGCGGTCTGCAAACACTTAGAAACAAATGCAGTCATCGCTAATAGTCAACATGGATTTATCAAAAACAAGTCATGCCAGACTAATCTGATCTTTTTCTTCGATAGAGCTACAAGCTGGGTAGATGCGGGGAATGCCGTGGATGTAGCGTACCTGGATTTCAGTAAGGCCTTCGACAAGGTCCCCCATGACCTTCTGGCAAGGAAACTAGTCCAATGTGGGCTAGGCAAAACTACGGTGAGGTGGATCTGTAATTGGTTAAGTGGACGAACACAGAGAGTGCTCACTAATGCTTCCTCTTCATCTTGGAAAGAAGTGACAAGTGGAGTGCCGCAGGGTTCCGTCCTGGGCCCGGTCCTGTTCAACATATTTATTAATGACTTAGATGAAGGGCTAGAAGGCATGATCATCAAGTTTGCAGACGACACCAAATTGGGAGGGATAGCCAATAGTCCAGAGGACAGGAGCAGAATTCAAAACGATCTTGACAGATTAGAGAGATGGGCCAAAACTAACAAAATGAAGTTCAACAGTGACAAATGCAAGATACTCCACTTTGGCAGAAAAAATGAAATGCAAAGATACAGAATGGGTGACGCCTGGCTCGAGAGCAGTACGTGTGAAAAAGATCTTGGAGTCCTCGTGGACAACAAGTTAAACATGAGCCAACAATGTAATGTGGCGGCAAAAAAAGCCAATGGGATTTTGGCCTGCATCAATAGGAGCATAGTGTCTAGATCTAAGGAAGTAATGCTACCCCTCTATTCCGCTTTGGTTAGACCACATCTGGAATATTGTGTCCAATTCTGGGCACCACAATTCAAGAGAGATATTGACAAGCTGGAATGTGTCCAGAGGAGGGCGACTAAAATGATCAAGGGTCTGGAGAACAAGCCCTATGAGGAGCGGCTTAGGGAACTGGGCATGTTTAGCCTGAAGAAGAGAAGGCTGAGAGGAGATATGATAGCCATATATAAATATGTGAGAGGAAGCCACAGGGAGGAGGGAGCAAGCTTGTTTTCTGCTTCCTTGGAGACTAGGACGTGGAACAATGGCTTCAAACTACAAGAGAGGAGATTCCATCTGAACATCAGGAAGAACTTCCTGACTGTGAGAGCCGTTCAGCAGTGGAACTCTCTGCCCCGGAGTGTGGTGGAGGCTCCTTCTTTGGAAGCTTTTAAGCAGAGGCTGGATGGCCATTTGTCAGGGGTGATTTGAATGCAATATTCCTGCTTCTTGGCAGGGGGTTGGACTGGATGGCCCATGAGGTCTCTTCCAACTCTTTGATTTTTAAGTAGCATCACTGGAGCAGTCATCTACACTGTAGAATTGTTTCCTGTCTGGAATTCCCCTGTTTTCTGAGGGTTGTTCTTTATTTACTGTCCTAATTTTGGAGTTTTTAATACTGGTAGATTGGTATTGTTCATTTTCATGGTTTCCTCCTTTCTGTTGAAAATGTCCACATGCTTGTGGATTTCAATGGCTTCTCTGTGTAGTCTGACATGGTGGTTGTTGGAGTGGTCCAGCATTTCTGTGTTCTCAAATAAAATGCTGTGTCCAGGTTGGTTCATCAGGTGCTCTGCTATGGCTGAGTATATGGCTATGTGTAGTCTGACATGGCCATTGTTAGAGAGGTCCAGCATTTTGGTGTTCTTAAATAATACTAGCGGTCCCCTGCCACGTGTTGCTGTGGCCCAGTCTGTGTATATGTGTTTTGTGTGTATATATGTGTGTGTATATATTTGTGCGGATGTGTATATGTGTATTTGCGTGTATATATATATGGTTTTGCGCATGCATTGTAATGTAATTTTTGGTTTTTGGCTTTTTGCGTCCATTCTGCTGTGTTTTTCAGTGTTTTTATGTGTGATGGTCACTCGTTGGCCTGATAGGTGTCTTTTGTCCAAATTTGGTGTCAATTCGTCCAGTAGTTTTTGAGTTATGTTAATCCCACAAACAAACATTACATTTTTATTTATATAGATTCCATTCAATTGGTTCATCAGGTGTTCTGCGATGGCTGACTTCTCAGGTAGAATTAGTCTGCAGTGCCTTTCAAGTAGTTCAGACTACACAGAGAAGCCATTGAAATCCACAGACATATGGACAATTTCAACAGAAACGAGGAAACTATGAAAATGAACAAAATCTGGCTACCAGTATTTTTAAAACCTCTAAAATCAGGACAGTAAATAAAGAGGAACACCCAAGAAGCAAGGGAATTCCAGACAAGAATCAATCAGGGCCAGCTAACACCTCCCAACAAAGGATTCCCCTAGGCAGCAACCAGCCAGGCTTTCAAACTGCAAGGACATTCTGTAGCACCAATTCAATGCTAATAAAGGTGGCTAATTGCAACATTCACACTTGCCTCAAGCAGATAAGAGATCTTTGTCCCACTTTGGGCATTATTCCATAGATATATAAACCCCACTTGCCTAGTTTCCAATAGACCTCACAAACTCTGAGAATGCCTGCCATAGATGTGGGCGAAATGTCTGGAGAGAATGCTTCTGGAACATGGCCATACAGCCAGGAAAACTCACAGCAACCCAGGACCCTTCCATATTCCATATCCAAGAATAGCTAGGCAGAAAATCTTACAATATCTGCTTTGTGCTGGGTTACCTATGTCCACTCAGATAATGTGGGATTTTCTGCCTTGATATTCTGGGTTATAAGGCTGTGTGGAAGGGTCCCCAGTGATCCCGGCCATGAAAGCCTTCGACAACACAGTATGTGTTAATTTTTTTGCCTGTTGCTTGAGCTTTCCAGTTAAGGGAGAGTCTAAGGTCCCTTCCACACAGCTATATAAAATCTACATTGAACTGGATTATATGGCAGTGTGGGCTCACATACTCCAGTTCAAAGCAGACATTGTGGGTTATCTGCCTTACTATTCTGTGTTATTTGGCTGTAAGGAAGAAGGGCCCTAAGAGACCATTAGCAGGCAATCCTACTATCACCACAAGGTGGATCCTTGAGTTTGTTTTTTAATGGCCAGGGCAGCCACTTCCACAATTGACTTGGCTTGCAGTACCCCTTTGCGCCCTCTGGGTGGCAGCATCGCCAAGCGGAATCCTTGACTCCGGCTCCACTCCGCCTCTTCCCTTCTTCGCCGCCGGAAGGAAGAGCAGGCGCGTGGCCTCTGGTCCCTCCCGCACATCTTGCAGCCAAAGAACAAGGTTTTTAAAAAATGTTTTGGCGCCGGAATGTTCCATTTCTGCCTCTGCAAAATTCTCTGCACTGGGTGGAGGGGAGGCAAGGAGGGGATTTGCAGCAGGATCCCCTTTTGCTGGGGAAAGAGAAGAAACAAGGCGTACAGAAGGAATGCAGCTTTAACCCCCATGGCTCAGTGCTATGGGATCCTGGGATGTTGCGTTTGCTGGAGCACCAGCCCTCCTTTGCAGTGATGGCTAAGGGCCTTGGAAAACTACAACTCTCAGGGTTCCCATAGTAGTTAAAGTGGTGTCAAACTGCAGTGTAGATGCACCCTGGGGAGTGTGGGGAGGAATAAATGTGAGCTCTGGTCTGTGAGAAGTTGTCTCAGGCATGGGCAAACTTTGGCTTTCCAGGTGTTTTGGACTTCAACTCCCATAATTCCTAACAGCCTACCAGCTGTTAGAAATTGTGAGAGTTGAAGTCCAAAACACCTGGAAGGCCAAAGTTTGCCCATGCCTGTTATAACTCCATTGCACCCCATGTATGCTGGGAATTGTAAATCACATTTGTGTTGGCCCAGCTTAAGACCTTTGGGTATTTAAAGTAAAGGTTATGTCTGACTCTGGGGGGTAGTGCTCATCTCCATTTCTAAGCCGAAGAGACGGCGTTGTCCGTAGACACCTCCAAGGTCATGTGGCCGGCATGACTGCATGGAGCACCATTTACCTGAAGTGGTAGCTATTGATCTAATCACACTTACATGTTTTTGAACTGCTAGGTTGGCAGAAGCTGAGGCTAACAGTGGGAGCTCAGGCTGCTACCTGGATTCGAACCTGCGATCTTTTGGGTATTTAGGCTGGTAATACTGTTTTCTAGACTGTTTCTGTACATAGCAGAAGGAAAAGTATAAACATGCTTACAAAGCACGAAGCCCCCCAAAGCTATTGGGACTCATCCAAAGGTTTTCAGTGCTCTGAATGACTTCTTGCCATTTCTCACTGCTCAGAGAAGTAGAATGAGTTTTCTAGTTATTGAATGCATCTGCATTGCTGGCGCAGCAGGTTAAACTGCTGAGCTGCCGAACTTGCTGAGTGAAAGGTTGGCTTTTTGAATCCAGGGAGTGGGGTGAGCTCCTGCTGTTAGCCCCAACTTCTGCCAACCCAGCAGTTCAAAAACATGCAAGTGTGAGTAGATTGATAAGTATCACTTCGGTGGGAAGATAACAGGGCTCTGTGTAGTCATGCTGGCCACATTACCTTGGAGGTGTCTATGGACAATGCTGGCTTTTCGGCTTAGAAATGGGCACCACCCCGCAGAGCTGGACACAACTAGATTTAATGTCAGGGGAAACCTTTACTTTGGCAATAGTATGATAGCTGGGACCCTATGCTACGCTGCTTGCACAACGCGGATCTGAATTAGGGGAACAGGTACCAGTGAGCGCACCGAGTGAGAGATGCAGCTGCAGTGGAGTTGTTGCAGTGGAAGGAAGGATATATAGGAGGGGGGAAATACTGTTACATTACCTCACCCTTATTCTGTCCCTCCTGAGTTAAATTACTTCACTACTATCCTGTCGCAGCTGTGTCTCTAACTCACTCCGCTGTCTCGCACACGTGTTCCCTTCAGTAATTCTGACCCGCGTTGCGCAACTAGCATAGGGTCCCAGCTATCATACTTTTGCCTTTTACCTTAATGAACTTTTTCAGCAGGTGATGTGCTCAATGGTTTCAGAATTCAACATTATTTTATAGAGTACCTGCTTTGGCTCATCTTTTTCTTTTAACATCTCAGTATGTAGAATGTTGCTGAAATCAACTGTATTGTACATTTTTTAATGGAAGAGACAAAGACTGCATCAGTTATAAAACAGTTTTGTCCATACTCATTTGAAGATTTGAAGATGTATGCAGTAATGAATCACATTTAGCATTCAAATTAATTTACATAAATATAATGTGTGACTGAGTTCTATTGTTGAATAAATTAGGGGTGGTGATTTCCTTGCTCAGTATTTAACTTTACGTCAAATATGAGGAAATCCTATGTTAAATGATTACTGATATGTTGGGTTGCAGTGAGTTTTCCGAACTGTATGGCATGTTCTAGAAGCATTCTCTCCTGGTGTTTCACCCACATCATGGCAGGCATTCTTAGAGATTGTGAGGACTGTTGGAAACTAGGAAAGTGAGGTTTATATATCTGTGGAATGTCCAGGGTGGGAGAAAGAACTCTTGCCTGCTTGAAGCAAGTGTGAATGTTTCAATTGGTCACCTTGGTTAGCATTTAATGGTTTTGTAGCTTCAAAGTTTGGTGGGTTGCTGCCTGGGGGGGATCCTTTGTTGGGATGTGTTAGCTGGCCCTAATTTATTCTTGTCTGGAATTCCCCTGTTTTTGAGCGGTGCTCTTTATTTACCATCCTGATTTTAGAATTTTTTTAATTGTAATCAATTGATATGTTAGTTACAGTAAAATATAAAATGTACACATACTTCAGTTTATATTTTTAGTAATAGATAACTTATAATTGGCTTTGTCCAAATTGTTTCAGTGTACTTTTTCATGCTGGAAACAAAAGCTAGAGGTTTGGATGATTAATTTCCTTACAAACAAGGAACTGATATCAGTCACTTGCAGTTCTCAGGATATTATTGGACTGGAATGTCCATCATTTCTCACTATTTACTGTGCAGATGGGAGTTATAGTCTGGTAGTATTGGGAAATGAATGTATTCTCCTGCTGTATATTTTAAAGTCAATGTTTTGAATCCGTTATATGGTTACAGTTCGTCTAAAGATCATCCTTACTGTTTGCTCCAAGGGGGCTGCTTAATAGTACAGCACTGCTTTCTATAATCCATGCAGAAATACTTCCTCCAATTTGTACCAAATTTGCTGCTCTTTATTTAAATTAAACGTCCCTTGTCCTCATATTGTGGTAACTGGGGAGACTTGTGGTCTAAGCTCTTATCTTCCATTCATTCTCTGCCATTAATTATAGCTAAGAATGGCATGGTCTTCAGTTTTGCTGCCCAAGAATGTGGTATCTCTCCCATAAAGCTGCAGAATATGTCCTTTTGCCAGGGTCATGAATCCTTGAAAAGTCCCAAGTTGACGTTTATAGTTTTGCGACAGTGGCAAAGAGCCTGGATGGGGGAGACATTGGAACAAGGGAGGATTCAGGGCACAAAACAGCGAAAACTTGAAGTGAGTCGAAATGCTTCAACAGCTGCCTCGCACAGGGAAATTCTGTCATATTTTGGTATTAGTTATCAACAACTGGCAAACATGGGCATCTTCCAGAAATGCTTCTTGAGTTTTTGGTTCTTTGTCACATATTTTCTTCTGAGTTGAGTCCAAACTCCACCAAGATAAGGGATGCAATGAATCATTTAGGACTATCGCTTGCCCTCGCTTATCTTTTTGCTGGCATTGAGTTTGTGTCTCTGGGCTAAGAATGAAGTTCTAGGAAGCTGCTCAAAAATTGGTGCAATTTATTTAAATAATGGTTCCTGATTGGCACACCAGTTCAGGTTTGGAAATGATTTCAGCTGAGTCCCTCTGGAGAGATAGAGCAGGTATAAATAAAGTATTATTATGATTATTTCTTTATTTCCTGGTTTTAGTCCAGAGTGTCCATAGTGGCCTACATTGCTCTGTTTGTCCTTCTCCCTTCTGTCATCTCAATCGTGCCCTGGGATGGGTCAAGAGGAGTGAGAGAAAGAGATTCTACTGTTGGTGTCTGAAATTGGATTAGAATGTGCAAGTTTACAGGATGACTTCAAATTTACTTTACGTTAGGAGGCATTTTTAAAAAATTCTCCCAGATCACGTAATTTGGTGTGGAGAAATTTTGACCCTGAAGTTGCTTTGACCTACAACTATCACAGGCCTTTCCTGATGCACATTCTTGGCTCGGCTTCTGCGAGTTGGAGGCCCAAATGTCTTCAGTTCCAAAGTTTCTCTGTTCCCAAAATAGATTTAAGTCTTTGGAAGAGATCCTGAAGACAGTGGATGCAACAGCTGGCGATTACAGAAAATTGGACCCCTTGAATCCATTGGACATCCTCCCACTCTTCATTATAAGTGTTTAATACAAACATGGTGGATGATAGTATAGTTGTCGGTCCAGTACACCAGTGGCTGAGGGTAAAAAGTCCTAGACACAGTGGCCGCAAAGGAAGGGGAAAAAGATTGTGTGGTTTTTTCCTTCTTTCTTGCACTACTGTTGTGCATTCCAGGAGAAAATGTGCTTGCCAACTGTGAACTAATACGATTTAGGCCATAGATTTATGAAGTAAGACACAGATTGTAGGATCTGCCAATGGGTTATCTAATACAAATAGTTATAGCAAACGTGGAATTAAAGTCCTAGGAGAGAAAAGGCAGAAAATGTTGATTCTTGTCTGAGATTGGCTTTCCCTCAGAACCAAAGCAGTTCAGATGTGATTCTGTTAGTTGAGCGCTTGAGAGATGCAGACTGGAAATGTATATCTGTGTGTGTATATATATGTATGTGTGTGGGTGGATGTATTATGAATGTATTTTCTAATTATAGACAGGAAACAGGAAATGGAGCTACAAAAGACTTTTGTGTCCTGCATGTGAGAAAAGGACCTTTATGTTTTAAAATGTTGACCTTGCTTGAGCCCAGATGTGTAATATGAAAGAAGTCCAAGAAGCATGTATAAACTGTGTAGGGGAAATGGGCAAACTTTAAAGGGCTGGAGCATGGGAAACAGAATGTTTTGCGGCAAGCGAAATGGAGCTTTAGCTTTGTCAGTGATAGATCTGAAGGCTGGGAATGCCTTCTGGTAACAATCACCATAGCTTAGCATTGTCTTAGTTGTTTCTCCAACCCCCTCCACTCCTCCACTCCAGAAGAAACCCAGGAGAATGACACTAACACGCTGTCCATTTAGCATCATAGACTGAGAAGTTTCCAAGTCCTTTCCCATGCAAGGGTCGGACCTCAACACCTTTGGGGGAAGGGATGGTGAGTCATGAACAAGTGCTTTCTCAGCTGTACAATTGTACTAACTGGGGCCTTTGTTCTGCCTTGTGGCTGCTTCTTCATTTGCATTTCAGATGAATGGAGGCCATCCTGATAGCGCCCATCTCCTTTCATTCAGAGCCGCTGCACCCAAGATGAGAAATTCTGGCTGCAAAAGAGAATTGGGGAGCTCTGGGCCGTCTTGCAGGCGGCTGTAATAGCACACTCCTCTCTCTTTTTCTTTTATTTGACATCATTGTGAATCCTAAACTTCTGGCCTTTTCTGTCTTCTAAGATTTCTGTTGAAACTTTACCTTCACTGGAAAAAAACGCATACACGCACAAAGCCTGTACTTCTACTACTAGGCTTAAAACTAGTTTAGTAATGCCAATGTATTAGGTGCAGCTTATTTATTTATCATGTCAGAAGTGAATTGAGGGTACAGTTGTAATGTATTTAAAAACACAAAGTTTATAACTTTGCATTATACTAAATGTCCTTTGACCAGAAGCTGGCCTCTGGTGTCACTATGAGAAATTCCTCCATTGCACATGTGGTAGAGCTCAAATTGCATTGTAGTAGGTGGTCTGTAGTTTGCTTTTCTCTGCACTCACATGTTGTGTACTCCGCTTTGTAGCCCCATTTCTTAAGGTTGGCTCTGCATCTTGTGGTGCCAGAGCGCAGCCTGTTCAGCACCTTCCAGGTCACCCAATCTTCTGTGTGCCCAGGAGGTAGTCTCTCATCTGATATCAGCCATGAATTGAGGTTCTGGGTTTGGGCCTGCCACTTTTGGACTCTTGCTTGCTGAGGTGTTCCTGTGAGTATCTCTGTAGATGTTAGAAAGCTATTTCTTGATTTAAGTCGTTGACGTGCTGGCTGATACCCAAACAAGGGATGAGCTGGAGATGTCTCTGCCTTGGTCCTTTCACTATTGGCTGCTACTTCCCGGCGGATGTCAGGTGGTGCAATATCAACTAGACAGTGTAGTTTCTTCAGTGGTGTAGGGCGCAGACACCCCGTGATAATGCAGCATGTCTCATTAAGGGCCACATCCACTGTTTTAGCCTGGTGAGATGTGTTCCACACTGGACATGCATACTCAGCAGCAGAGTAGCATAGCGCAAGGGCAGATGTCTTCACTATAAAATAGTGAAGAGTAGAGACATCACACTGGCAACGAAGATCCGCATACTTAAAGCAATGGTATTCCCCATAGTCACCTACGGACCATAGGGAAGGCAGAGCGAAGGAAGATAGATGCTTTTGAACTGTGGTGCTGGAGGAAAGTTCTGAGAGTGCCTTGGACCGTGTGAAGATCCAACCAGTCCATACTTCAGGAAATAAAGCCCGACTGCTCATTGGAGGGAAGGATAGAGGAGACTAGAGGAGTCTGCTGTTGAAGAAGAGGTTGGAACATTTCCAGCAAGCTCTTCTGATTGGGTTTTATTCATTGTATCTTCGCTGTTTTGATTTCTAAGAGAATTTGGTCATTGAGTGTTAACTCACAAAACATTTAAGATTTCAGCATTGACACCTCTTCACTCTATGCTTGACTGCTTTAAAAATCTTGCACTTTGTACCCTTAGCCTTATATCAATGCAGAATAGCACTTTATACCACCTTACCTCATGAGACAACCCATAAGATCATATTCTATCAGGGCTTGGTAGGGAGAGTTAGGGAGGAAAGGCTTTAGATATTATATCATTCTAACATAGCCACCTAAATAACAACTATGGGAAAATTAAGAAGTTTGGAAATCGTGACTCAGCACTTTGTATGTTTTGAATCTGTATTACTATTTTATATGTTTTAACTGTTTATATATTTTAACTGTTTTATAATTTTATATGGGTGTTTTTGCAAGTCAAACAGAAATGGGAAACCAAGAAGGCCAAAATCAGCTGTAGGACCCACGTGCTAGCTCCAAACCACATAGAAGCAATGGGTGGCCCAGACTTCTGCACAGGCCCCATATCTTCATCACCATATACCGCTGTTAACAAAACGTGTCGCCACATATCTCCATATGGATCTTCTTTGCCCCCAGAGCGCAGTTGGTTTGGCTTTGGGATGTATTTCTCCACCCTATATATATGTTTGTGTGTGTGTGTACTTGAAAATTAAATTTACTATCTTGTTTTGAAAAATAACCCCAACATAGATTTTTTTAAAATGCTGGAGTGGGTCATTTGCATCTCCCAGAGTATGGGAATGAAAGGTGTAGACATCTCCCATTAAGAGCACTGCCCTGTTATTTCCATCCATAAAGATAATATAGGAAATCTGAATTTGGCATTGGGTTGTTGTAGGTTTTTCGGGTTGTATGGCCATGTTCTAGAAGCATTCTCTCCTGTCCTTTTGCCTGCATCTGTGGCAAGCATCCTCACAACTTCTGGAGAGAATGCTTCTAGAACATGACCATACAGCCCAAAAAACCTACAACAACCCAGTGTTTTCGGCCATGAAAGCATTCGACAATGAAATTGGCAATTTTTTTAAGTGGAAAATCTGACATTCCTTATCCTCTAAAATAAAATATCAAATCAAGACATATGTGGTGGAGGAAAGTTGTATATGTTTTCAAAATGCGTAGCTTACAGCAAATTTGTTCTTTGTCTCCAAAGCTGACTTCAAAAGGTTATTGGGTACAGTCTGGTATCATTAAAATAATGGGAATGTTATAGCGATTGAACCCATTGTCAGGTCCCCTTTCCCCAAAGCTTTTCAAAGTTGTGCTGGGTGAAGAGAGGGGAGAGACTTCTGCTTGTATTCAAGAATGTCTGAGACACACACAAAAATCATGTCCTACAAGTCCATGGGAACCAAAAAGTGAAACTAGCCATAAACAAAAGAAGACTGACCTTTTAAAACCCATTGTCAAAACTGAATGGAAAGTGTAAATACTATTAGGCCTTTCTCCTCTCCCTCTTTGAATTCATTATCTTATTAGTTTAGAATGGAATAGTTACAGAGAAATTGGTCCCTTCAAATTCTGGGATTTTGTAAACACGGGCATGGAAAGCGACTCCATTGCATACGGTTTGTTTTCAAGACTCTTGTGAGACTGAAATGAGGATGTGACATTTTCACCATATACAGACACCAAAGCCAAACATGGGGGCAAAAGTTGAGAAGAGAAAGTGCTTGGGAATGTATCAGGACTGGCTTTTCACATTTTCTGGGAAGAAAAGTTATATATGTGTGGGAGAGGGATTTTGTAAGATTTCATCTCCACTGTTCACTGTAATGTAGAAAAGGGTATTGGGGTTCATATTATTTGCATGTCCCAGGAATAAAGAATCTGCCAATCACCCCACATATTTATTATTATTTATTTACCACATTTCTACCCCGCCCTTCTCAACCCCGGAGGGGGGTCTCAGAGCGGCTAACACTGGTAGCAATTTGATGCCGCAGAACACATTATAACAATATAAAACCATAAATACATAATAGATTAAAAACAATAACATTAGTTATACTATCATATAGCCGTTTCCATTATTGTAACAGTCATATAGTCCGGTTCAGTGTCCAAAGTGCTGTTATACCTGCTAGCCAAAGGGCTGGTTCCAAAACCACGATTTCAGTTTTTTCCTAAGAGAAAGGAGGGAGAGCGGCATTCTAATCTCACTGGGGAGCGAGTTCCACAAGCAGGGGTCACCACCAAGAAGACCCTGTCCCTTGTCCCCACCAGATGCATTTGCGAGGCTGGTGGATCTTAAACTACAAGGCGGAATTGTAGTGGGAGATATGTTTCATGCTTATGTCTATGTTTGATTTTTATATAGTTTTAATGGTTTTTATCTAAAGTTATATGTTATTGATTTAGATATGTTATATTTTTAAATATATATGAGGCATTTAATTTGCCATTTATTATGTTGTAAACCACTTTGAGTCCCCCCAGGGGTGAGAAAAGTGGTATAGAAATATAGTTAATAATGTTTGGACAAGTAAGCTGGGCCAGAGCCATATAGACACCTTTCCAGATAATTCAGTGTATGATCAAGAGCTTTCACTGGAAATACACATCACTCAGAAGTCCTGCTCACATGATTTCTGAGATTGAATAAGGTACCTTTTTGGAGCCCCTGGTGGCACAGCGGGTTAAACTGCTGAGCTGCTGAACTTGCTGACCAAAAGGTTGGCATTTCGAATCTGGGGAACGGGGTGAACTCCCACTGTTAGCCCCAGCTTCTGTCAATCTAGCAGTTTGAAAACATGCTAATGTGAGTATAACAATAGATATCGCTTTGGTGGGAAGGTAATGGCGCTCCAAGCAGTTATGCTAGCCACATGACCTTGGAGGTGTCTGCAGACAACACAGCTCTTCAGCTAAAAAATGAAGATTAACAGCACCCCCCAGAATCGTACATGACTAGGCTTAATATCAGGGAGAAACCTTTAACTTTACTATCTTTTTAAAAGAAATATAGCTTCCAGAATCCAGACTGATTCTAGGAGTTGTTGTCCAGAAAGGCAACTTTTCTTAAGTTCTGATTAATTTTCCTAGAAGAAGGGAGAAGGAAGGAAGAAATTGTGTCTCTTTAGATTCAGTTATTAACTTACAGGCCCAGGCTCTAAGTTCCAGTCAAACTGAGGGGAGAGGCTCGAAAAATGTGTGAATTGGGGCTGTCTTATGAAGTTTCCATTATCATAAGTACTTTGGGGGCTCTGGTATTTGCCTATGCTTTTGTGGCAAAGCATGTAGTGATGAAGTGAACCATAGTACATTTACTGGCATATTTACTGTAGCTATCTGTTGAGACTTAGATTTGTAGTTTTTGAGGTCCCCAAATGTTTTATGTTTAAAATAAAGCTGCAATCTTAAAAGTCACGTCACCATTTTATTATTTGGAGTAAAAGCAATTGTAAAGATTGAGATATGCCCCACTCTTGTTTCACCCATTGCAGAAAAGAAAAAGGTTTGCCTGTAAACACCCCCTAAAATAGGATGAATATATTCTTTAAAAAAAAACACACAAGAAAACAGGAAGAGGCTTTTTAGAGTTGGTTCTTACATCTGTTTGTCTTTCTGCTCAGGAAGATGTCTCAAGGCATAGGACCATGGCATTCACAAAAGATATATGCAAGATACTGGAAGCATTACAACCAAGCCATGGACTGGATGTACAGGCACAGAAACGCTTACAACAAAGCCATGGAGTTCCTGTATAATCAATCATTTTGTCCTCCGGCAGATCTTCCTTCTAGTCGTTACCCAGGTTGGGATGAAGGGAAGCACTTGCACAAGGGGGTCTTCACGCAAAACCGTCAAACCTGGTACCATCCAAGATCTCGGCAAACCCCTTATAATACCAAAAGAAGACAAACAGTGGAAAAGGTCTTGGATTCTGACACAGAATCTGAAAGTGAAGGGGATGTAGGGTATGATCTGAGCAACATGGAAATCACAGAAGAGCTCCGGCAGTATTTTGAGCAGACTGAAAGGCACAGAGAAGAACTGCGTAAGTACTTGTCTCATGCTATTTTCTCCATATCTGATACTTTAACATTGATTACCCTTATGTATGGCGTGACTGCGTGGAGCACCGTTACCTTCCTGCTGAAGCGGTACCTGTTGATCTACTCACATTTGCATGTTTTCGAATTGCTAGTTTGGCAGAAGCTGAGCCTAATAGTGGGAGCTCATCCTGCTCCCCAGATTTTAACCGCTGATCTTTTGGTCAGCGAGTTCAGCAACTCAGCAGTTTAACCCACTGTTCCACTGGGGGCTCCAGGTAAATAATAGGTGGCATTAAGTTAATAGGATTTTTATATGTGTCACACACTGTTATCCCCAAAGCTACATTTGACATGATTTTTCCATCTCTCATCCCAAATGACTTCAGTAGTACCTTAGAGATCTTGTATCTTTCCCGAGGTCACTAGCTGGTCTTTGCAGCTGAATAGGGGAATTTGAAGCCTGCTCACTCCAAGACATCATCTAAAATCCCATCCTGGATTGTCTACTCTTAGGGTTTGACATGCATAACATGGGAGAAATGAACCAAAGGATATACTAGGGAAGTTTGCCAGCTGGTTAATTCTCAGCCTCCCCAAATAAGATGGAACTTCCTGGTAATTTTGTGAGTATATAATTGAATTATTTATTTGTCACAGTGATAAAAGCAGTATTTTTAAAAGTAGAAATCTTGATTCCTTTGGTTTAAAAATTGTAAAAAGGCTTGAGTAGTTTTGATCTTCAGAGGAAAAAAAAAGAAAGGGAATTCTTCTTAAGATGGTGTTGTAATTTTCCTTCAGTTCTGCTATTAAAACATATGCTTTACAGTTGGTACATCATTAATAAGAAACTTACTTTTAATAGAATAAAAAACTTCTGCTTGATTCAATTGGCTTATTAAATATTTCAGCCTTTATAATAAATGAAATGAGGGTTTAACTGCAAGTTTTGGTAAGTTCAACTTGGAGATCAAGCAGCCGTGCTTCCCTCAAGACTCTCCAAAACAGCAGGAGGAAGAAAAGATTAAAAAGAAATCTAACTTCGCATTTAGGTTGCTGTCTTACATGAAGCGATTTGACTTTGAAATATCACTATAATCCTCACAACCAGCCTGTAAAATCAGATTACCATTATGGTTGAAAGAGCAGTGTCTCACCTTAGCTCCCTTGAAAACAAATGGGGTTTTCCCTTCTTATGTAAACCTCAGGTGCATGAGAGGGGGTGGTCTGGACAGACATTTAGTTTTAAGTAAGAGGCAAAAGTCACTGACATGACTGCATGATGCCTGTCGTAGGTAATGTGTACTTTAACCCTTGCTGAAGCAAGATTCGAACCTGAAGCTCTAAATTTACTCTCAGACATTGCATATGGCTTTGCCAGCACACATCGTATACTTTAGATCAGGCATCCTCAAACTGTGGCCCTCCAGCTGTTTGGGCCTCCAACTCCCAGAAGCCCTAACGAGCTTGTTCAGTTATCAGGAATTCTGGGAGTTGAAGGCCCAAACAGCTGGAGGGCCACAGTTTGAAGATGCCTGCTTTAGACCAACCAGGCATCCTCAAACTGCGGCCTTCTGGCTGTTTGGGTCTCCAAATCCCAGAATGAGCAGGCTAGGGCTTCTGGGAATCCCAAACAGCTGGAGGACCACAGTTTGAGAATGCCAGCTTTAGACTAAAACCCTGTTGATGGCTGGCGTGGCAGGAATAAAACCTGGAAGCTTCCACCCCATGGCATTAAAGACTGGGAATAATAATAATAATTAATAAACTTTAGTTATATCTTGCCACCATCTCCCCAATGGGGACTCGGAGCAGTTTACATGGGGCCAGGCCCGAACAACAATTACAATAAAGAAAACCAAGACAGAACTGAAAACGCAAACAATAAACAATAACATCATAATTACATAAAACATAAAACAATATAAAAATTACAATACACACAGGCACGGAGACAATGGGCGGGCTACATGCAATGATTAAAAAAAACAAACTGATTAAAACTAATTAAAAACTCAGACAAGATAAAAAAGAGAAGTAGATAATATGCAGAGAAGGAACTTCCCAATTTCCTTGTTAACGTTCCTCCAATTGACTTCAACATAGAATCTTTGAATCATTGAGTTGGAAGAGACCTTTTGGGCCATCCAGTCCAACCCCCTGCCAAGAAGCAGGAAAGTCCCATTCAAAACACCCCCGGCAGCCTCTGTTTAAAAGCCTCCAAAGAAGGAACAATGATGACCCTATTGTTGAGAGACCACTCTATGCCCAACAGTCTTGCAGACTAAGGGCCATGGTTTCCTTGTTTGAGCCTGTCCACCTGTAATGTGATGATCCTCCTTTCCTACCATCCTTGACATTACCAAGTGTTGACTGACTTTTCTAGGAGCCTTGTCTTCTCGGGATATGGCCCAAATACAAGGGTCTTGATTTAGTCATTTGGCCTATGGGGAGAGTTCAGGACCAGTTGTTCTAGAACCCATTTATTTGTCTTTTTGTCTGTCGACGGTATCTATAGAACACTTCTCCAGCATTGCATCTCAAATTGATTTCTATTACTGTGCAGCTTTCTCAACCATTCCTAAAAATCAGAAATCTGATAGCATGGAACATTTTGAATTTCGTATATGCTGTATATTCTTACACTTCAGAATCTTGTCTAGCTCCCAATTTAGCCCTGGTCTAATCAGTGACCATTTGGGCTGCTAGAGAATGAATTGGGCAAGATGAAAACAAGGTGAGGAAAAAGAAACAACATCTGATCCATCAAAATAGATTTTATTTATCATATCAGGAGCGAACCAGGGGTACAGTTGTATTATATTTTTAAGAAGCACAAAGTTTGAAAACTTGGCATTGACCAGTAGCTGGCCACTTGGAGTACCTTTGGTGTCACTGTAAGAAGGTCCTCCATTGTGCATAGGGCAGGACTCAGACTGCATTGTAATAGGTGGTCTTCTCCACACTTGCACGCCGTGGACTCCTTTGTAGCCCCCTTTCTTAAGGATCAAAATAGATGACAAGAAGAGGGTGTGCAGAAACTAAGAGAGGGGTGCCACTTCTGTCCCTAGTAGAGGGGTGCATGACAGCAATGTTGCTAGAGGAGACAGTTTTTTCATTGGTCAAACTGATTATAAAAGTACCAGGAATCTCCTCTTCCAAACTTGATGAAACAATTGGTTTTACTTGCAATATTCCATACAGGACACTAGCCTTAGTATTGTATTTCAATATATAAGTCAAAAGCCAGCCTGGTGTGCTGTCCTGAAGAGAGAGTCCCATGTTTGGGAATGCTTCCAATTGAGACATCCCACATTTATTAAAAGTCTCTGTCTCCAGTGCTGGAATTGTGTAACAGAGCTTAATTTGTAATCCTGAACAAATTTATTCAGGCCTCTGGAGACAGACTGATGTTAGGCAATATGTAAATTCGCTACTAAAATTATCCTTATATTTGTTTGTTTGCTTGCTTGTTTGTTTGTTTTTTGTTACTCCAAGACACAGTCAGATACTCTGTATGCCTGTTTTGGTGCTAATTTTTAGTTTCTCTTCCAATATGACAATTTAAAGCATTACCTTTTTTTTCTTTAGTGGATCTTTATACTTTGAAAAATGTGCTTACTTTGAATGTTATTGAAACAATCATCTGATACTTTGATAGTTAAATTTAGCAGCATCTTGGAGTAGCCCAAAGGAAGTTCCTAGATGGATTGCTGAATTTTGGAGGAAAGTCTTGACATAGCATTTCATAGAATTCAGCCATTTGCATTCTTTTCCTTTGGCTTACTCTAGGTAAAGGTAAAAGTTTCACCTGACATTAAGTCTAGTCGTGTCCGACTCTGGGGGGTGGTGCTCATCTCAATTTTTAAGCCAAAGAGCAGGCGTTGTCCATAGGCACCTGGTCATGTGGCCAGCATGACTGCATGGAGTGCCATTACCATCCTGCCAAGGCGGTACCTATTGATCTACTCACATTTGGATGTTTTCAAACTGCTAGGTTGGCAGATGCTGGGCCTTACAGCAGAAGCTCATCCGACTCCCCTGGATTCGAACCACCAAACTTTCGGTCAGCAAGTTCAGCAGCTCAGCGGTTTAACCTGCTGCGCCACCATTGGGCACTTGGTTTACTCTAGGAGTGTGTAAAATCAGAGTACTTCTAGTTTATTTCGGTACCGGAAGCTGTCTTTCCCCTACCTCCATTTTCACGATTAGAACCAAACCCTTCTAAAATGTTATGAAATGAGTCCTTAGTCAAGTCAGTAGTTATCTTCCTTACTGTGTAAATATTTAGTTAAAGTATGCCGGCATTGGAAGAGCTATTAATAGTTTTCTTTGATTGGTGTGATTCACAGTATGAAGGGACTCATTTCTCCTATGTGAATGTTATACTGAAGCATTTCCAAAACATAGTGCCTCTTTTCTAGAATAGTGTAGCTTCTCTCTCAGCAACAATTTCAGCCAATATCAAGAACAAAAAAAGTAGGGATGGCGGGTCTCCTAACTCTGTTATAACTTGGGAATTGTGCTACCTTTGTTGCCCCCTGAGACCTGACGGGCTGAGGAGATGCATTCATTCCGCATTTAATTACATGGAGCTATTGATTTTGCAGAGTACAGTATTTAAGCTGAACAAGATTTCAGGCTGGAATTTGATTACGCTGAATCCCATAATCACATTATCTCATTTCATCTTTCATCCTCTGCAGGATAAATAGATATTTCCTGGTACATTTTGATATTGAAAAACAATGTATCGTGATTTTTTTTTCATAAAGCAATCAGACGTCATTACATTATCCGCCTTGAACAACTCTACTCTATAATTTGCAATTGCATGAATCTGGCTGGTTTATTTGGCCCACTGACATAAAGGGGAGCCAGATCTTTTGCAAGCACAATCTGCGTGCTCGTCATACACCACACGATCTGTGTCTGTTTTTCCTTTTTATCCTTTAGACATAACCTTTTGGGTTCTCAGCCAATCCTCAACCACCCTGAGTCTTGCCAGGAGTAGTAATTGTGAGCAAGTTTTCTGCTCTGAAATGCCAAACCTCATTAATTTAATGCCACAGCCTAGAATGGAGGAATTCCCAGTCCAGTTGGGAAGAGTGTTCTTTAAAATACTGTTAGCCAGTGGATCTCTTAACAAATGGAAGACTTCTGCAAATCCCTAGATTAGAGATGCATTATGTATGTATGTATGTATGATAAATTTCTCTTTGTCCCAAGACATGATATTGCAGTTGATTGCTATGGTACAACCCCATAACTGCAGGGAATACATTCCTAAACTTACTGTGAGAAGAAAAAAAATAGCAAACCCTATTGAATTGAATGACTTCCAACAGCAATTACTTGGAGGACCTAGAAAATGCCTAGGGAAGTGTCATCTGTAGGAATTTGCTCAGGCCCCCAAGACAGCTCTGTGGTAACTTCTGGCAGAAGCAAACTAAACTCCTACAGAGGACATATTTTGTTGGATGTGGGTAGGTGAAACCATGGCTTCTGGTCCCTTGGGTACATGGTTCTTCCTCCATATCACAGCAGTGAGTGCTAAATCACACAGCCTGAAATAGCAAGATGCAGACAGTCAATTTTAAACACCATCTCCCTGCCTCTCCATCTGTTTCAATCAGTTATCAGATTCTCTACTTCATCCCAATTCAAGATTGATTCATAATTCATAACTCCTGACATCACATTCCTAAAATCCATCTGTCTAATATGCATCCCCCTGGTGCCACTTTTCAGGGAATTATAAATGCCTCCTGAGGATGTTGAAATGGAGACAGAAGTTTGGGGTACCACCAGCCATATTCAGCAAAGCATCTCTGTGTATAGCTATTTACATGTGCTGCAGCTTTTGGTTCCTGTCATGTTAGTCTGGAGCTCCTTTCTGTACCCTGCAGGATTCATTTTTTTCTAGGTGCTGAGCCTCCCCCCCCCCCCCCCCATGTCCCGATGTCATTACCCATTCTACCTATATGTTCCATGCTGAATCCATAGACAAGTCAGTAGTTACCTTTCCTGTGTAAACATGTAGTTGAAATATATTTAACATTAACAGTGATGGCCCATCATTTGTTACATAATTATGGAACATCTTGGAAAATTAGCTGAGAGATTTGATCAAGGCTAGGTTGGCTAGAATCCTCCTCCTTTCCCTCTTCTTTTTCTTCTTCTTCTCTTTGGCAGCTGACATGCCTTCGATGTTGATTGAGATTGTTGTCATAGTTGCTGCTGTAAAGGTCCGTTGGTTTGTTTGGTTGGTTGGTTGCATGCTGCAAGTCGCTTCTGGTTGTGAGAGAATCAGCCATCTACAAAGACATTGCCCAGGGGATATCCGGATGTGTTACTATCCTGTGGGGAATCCCTCCTGGGCAAAAAGAAGACTGGGCGACTTGGAAGGCGTTGAACAGACTGCGCTCTGGCATCATGAGATGCAGAGCCCACCTTAAGAAATGGGGCCACAAAGTGGAGTCCACAACATGCGAGTATGGAGAAGAGCAGACCACAGACCATCTATTACAATACAATCTAAATCCTGCCACATGCACAATGGAGGGCCTTGTTATAGCAACATCAGAGGCACTCCAAGTGGCCAGCTACTGGTCAGAGGACATTTAGTATAATGCCAAGTTTATAAACTTTGCTTGTGTTTTTAAATAAATTACAACAGTACCCTCAGTTTGCTTCTGACACAATAAATTCTTCTCTTCCTCCTCTGCTCTTCCTCCTCTGCTCTTCCTTCTTCTTCTCTCCTCCTCATTCTTCCTCTCCCTGTCCTCTAATTTTCCTTCCTCCTCTTCCTCCTTTGTTTTCCTCTTCTTCCTCCTCCCCTTACTCCCACCTTCTTTTTACTTTTCTCCTCTTCTTCATTTTTTCTTTCTCATCCTCCTTCTCCACACACTTTGAATTTCCATTCAATGTTAGAGAAAATAATAGCTTTAAATATTTTTTATTCCTTCCTTCCTGCTTTCCTCCCTCATCCCAGGAACCTCTTCAGACTCCGGCAATCTGTAGGCTTCTGTATACTTTTAGCTCCATTGCTGGCATTGTGCGCTCCAAGCGAAACTCTAACTCTGACAGTGAAGCGTTTTTTGAAAAATTGGCAACTCCTGGAGTCCTGTGTCTGATTTAACACTCCAGTAAGGATAGGACTTACCCCTCTTTTCTTTTCACTGAGCCCACTCTTTTTCTCCCCTTCACAACAGCTTTTCTTTTCTCTGAATTCTTCTCAAGTGCACTCCAGCTCTTTGTAATTCACATCATGTGCCAGTCTCCTAGATGAGTCCCATACTAGCTGGACGAACAGTCCTTCATTCAGCCTTTACCTAATATGCCAAGTTTTTTACATCACTGCAGTGCAGAGATTCATGCACCTCAGGTGAGGAAATCATAATCATTTAAAAAAGTACAAAGTGATGCTTTTCGTTTTCCTTTCCTCGTTGACCCCATCCATCTGCTTGTTTTCATTCAGGAAGACATTCATCCTATGATAGATTTCCCCCCTGCCTCATACTTAAAACTATTTAATGTCTTGACTCTTTTTATATTGCCAGTTCTCTCTCTCTCTCTTTTTTTTCTTCCTTCATTGGTTTTCTTTTTTAGAGCTGGTAATTCTGACCTGCAGGGGATGTTTTGTGGTTGTGTTTAAATGACTTCCCAGAGGCTATTTATGAAGAGCATGAAGTCATTTTTCCGGGTTATTGCACCTGTCAGATGTATCCAGCTTTCTGTTGTGAAGCTATTCAGGAATGCTGGTTGTAAAGAAGACGGCAGAATGGCCCTCTTGGATTTGCAGAGAAGTTGTGTTCTGAAAACTGAAAAGTAGTGTAAAATGCTGAAAGGAAGGCTGACAGGATTGCCTCATTACTGATTGCCTGCATCTCAGCTCATTCATGCCTGCATTCAGGATTTTGCCTTATCCATGTGTGAGTCCCTTCATATTAAATAAGGCAAGAATAAAATGAAAATGCAAGGGGTGGCCACTTAGTTATTCTTAAACATTTGAGAGGTTGGGCTTTTCTGAATTTACTAATACACATCCATTATAAAATCTTACACTTTTCCTCCTGTTTCACTTTTAAAATGCTAAAATCAAGTAGATCTGTATCATGTTGGTTTGGTAATACAGTCAGATGTGAGGATGATATCTGATTTTTCATCCTTTTCATTGACTTGTGATCCCACACACTCCTCCTTGTTTCTCCCTCCCTCCCAAAAAACCCACACAACACCCCAATTTAAACAGAAACTTCTCAGGCAAGGATTACAGTCACTTGTGGCTTGGAAGAATCTGCGACATGTCTCATTTCTTATAGTTTCTTTGTCATATCTTTCTACTTTGCTTTCTATTTTCTTTTTTGATAAACTTTGCAGATTTGCTAATATTTTGGTATTTATTTTTTTTGTAATTAATGTCTGACTTTAAAATGTCCTTTAACCCTTACCCAACCTCAGAGCCACAAGTTCTGTTGGGTTGCAATTCCCATTATCCACAGTCTATAGGGCAGATCATCAAAAGTGATGGGAATTGTCAGTCAGGAACATTTGGGGATCCAAAATGAATAGAAACTAAAGAGCATCCACCACTCTGTGTGTGTGTGTGTGTGTGTGTGTGTATGTGTGTGTGTGTGTGTGTGTGTGTGTGTATATATATATATATATATATATATATATATACATACATACATACATACATACACACACACACACTGTTTCCCCGAAAATAAGACATAGCCATAAAATAAGCCATGGCAGAATTTCTAAGCATTTGTACAATATAAGCCATACCCCCAAAATAAGACATAGTGATAGGCATGGCTATGCAGTGTAACAGGACGGAGCAGTAAAGAAGTTGGGCAGCCCTTCTCATCGTCCCCATCATGACAGCTACTATCTTATAGGTGACTGGAAAGGTGCGGGCAGCCTCATCAACGAGATCAACTCCCTGTCAGGTCCCAGTCGGTCTGTGCATGCTGCAAGCTGAGGCATAGAGGGAGACATAGAAAGTGAAAATAAAAGTCTCAGTGAAGTGTGTGTCCTTGGGGGGGCTCTGGAACCAATGGTTCTAAAGAAAATGGAGTCACAAGAAATTCAGGATGGAATTCCAGGTTTGAAGGGTTATGACGATGTTCCAGAAGAAGACAACTTAACTATATTTGAATAAATGTAGATTGTACCATAAAAAGGTAAAGATTTTCCCTTGCCAATAAGTCTAGTCATGTCCAGCTTGGGGGGGGGGGGGGGTGCTCATCTCCATTTCTAAGAAGAGTCGGCATTGTCAGTAGACACCTCCAGGGTTATGTGGCCAGCATGACTGTTACCTTCCCACTGAAGCAGTACCCATTGATCTACTCATATTTGCGTGTTTTCAAACTACTAGGTTAACAGAAGCTGGAGCTAACAGCCCATCCCGCTCCCTGGATTTGAACCGCTGACCCTTTGGTCAGCAAGTTCAGCAGCTCAGCGGTTTAACCCGCTGCACCAACGAGGTTGTACCATACTTAATAAAAATAATACATCCCCTGAAAATAAGCCATAGTGTGTCTTATTCAGGAAAAATAAATATAAGACAGTCTCTTATTTTTGGGGAAACATGGAATGTGTAGGTATGAGTGTGTGTGTGTACTGTGTTCCCTCACTTATTGCGGGTGTTACATTCCAGGACCACCCACAAAAAGTGAAAATCCGCAAAGTAGGGACTGTGTGTGTGTGTGTGTGTGTGTGTGTGTGTGTGTGTATATATATATATATATATATATATATAGAGTGTTCCGAGGGTGAGGCAGAAACGAGGAGAGATTTAAAGGCAGTGCGCATCTCTGCTTTGCTTTGCAATATCTCTTGTTTGGCTACCTCTCTCCCGAGAAGGAGGGTGAAACCCCCTTCCACACTCCATCATTGCCAGGAGGCAGGATTAGAATGCCACTCTGGGCAACGGCAAACATTCATAAACTGGGAGGCAAAAACCCACAAAATGGCAAGTCTGCAAATCGCGAAATAGCGAGAGAACACTGTATATGTATGTGTGTATATAGATATATATAGAGAGAGTTGGCCCTCTGTATCCACAGATCCTCTATCCATGGATTCAATGGTTTAGAAAAGGAGGGAGATTGATTTCAAAATTTCTGATACACTGAACAGAAGTGGATTTAATTTAAGAAGAATAAGAATAATTTCTGAGATAAGACTGAGTCGCCTTTGGCCTGATATGGGCGGGATAGAACTAGCATAAATAAATAAATAAATAAATAAATAAATAAGACAGTCATGCAAAATAATAAACTTCAGTGTCTGTTGCATGGCATGGGAAGTTACCTGTTGATGTCTGTAGAGGACAGTATTCCACATTAGTCCGGACTTTCCCACTGTACTTAATTTGTACTCAATTAGGCCTCTTCATGGATTCGTTCTCCTGGTGTCTGCAGCTGCTTTTAATGTCTTCTGTAATTTCCTGCCCTGTCTTCTCCAGGGGACACTGTGAGAACAGTTGTTGGCAAAAGGAGCATATGATAATATTACCGGGAGCACCTCATAGGAAGAATCAAACTGTCCCCCTGAGATGCTTTCTCAGAAGCTCCCCCGCTTCTAGCCATCCCTTCATAGCTTTGAATTCCTATTTCTCTTTTTTGTGTATTTCCCAGGAAAGAACCTACAACTTTTTCTCACCCTTCTGCTTCTTCCTCTTCTTTAAATTGGCTTAGTTTTGTGAGAGAAAGGTAATCCCGCAATCTTCCTGGGGAAACATTTTCCAGTTCTTCATTACTGATCCACATTATTGATCCACATTCTCTTCTGTAACATTGCAGTTGTTACCTGTTACTGTCTTTTAAGATTTAAACAATGTACTTGGAAATAATAACATTTAGTAGGCCATATCTGGCCTCCTGAACCATTTCATCCTCTGGGACTTGAGCAGCCCTTGTCCAAAATGCTTGGGACCAGAAGTGCATGGGATTTAGCATTTATTTCCACATTTTGTGGTGTCTTCCAGGAGTGGGTGATATATTTCTATCCAAATATTTCAGCTCCCATCACCTTCTTCATTATTGCTGGCTAGAGCAGAAGGGAGTTGCAGGTAATCTCATCTGGAGGGCCATAAATTGCCCATTTCTCTCTTTATGGAGAAGAAGGACTATTGGTTACTGCTGTCACTTCCCATTATAGGGAGTAGTGAAAGGGTCTTCTTCTAGACCTTACTTCTTTTCGTGCGTGCTTTGTGCCTTTTGATTTATAAGGAGAGTATGATCCTATGCAGAGAAGTTGAGGTGCTACTTGCTGACTTGGCCATGCACTTACAGTTAGATTTGTACTTAACATGCTTTGCAGAACTGAAGGCAAATGTACCCTTGGCTCACAGCCATGAAGGGGATGACATATGAATTAATATGTCTGCTTTTGAAAGAAAAATGGTAAATTATCACCTAGTGTAAATATTTTATATGGGGAAGATGGAAGGTAGAAGAAGTGACACTAAGCACCTACAGTTCCAGACGGAGTCCATAAATTTACTTGATTCTTAAGACATTAGAGCATGATATTATATTAATAGGTTTCCCAAATAGTTCATCTGAGGCAGTTCGCTAGAATCTTTTCATCCTCAGCGGCCTTTTCTTTACGACAAATGTTTCCAAAGGCACTCCTGCAAGTTATTCCATTCTCTAATGAGAAACTACTAGTGAAAAATGAAGATATTTGGAAAGTATTCTGCTATTGTAATGAACTAGAACTGGTAGTGGTCAGCGGAAAAATTGAATGCTTTGTAATGAAACCTCCATACAGTAGATAAAACAGAAAACTTGCTCTACTCCACCATTCATTTTCATGTGTGCAAAGTGTAGGCTCCCCCTCACCAAATCTACCATTTAAAATGTAAATGTGTGAGTGTGTAAACAGTTGTCCAGTGATGTCTAGCTTGGTTTTTGGCTCTTAGCCATTGCTTCCATCTGGGAAAAAATTAAAATCTTTGCAGGGACCTTGCTGGATTAATAACAGATAAGACTGAAATGTTTTCATTATATGGTTTTTCCCACTGTCAGGCTCCCATGGGCATTTTAAGTGAGCGTTTCCTGTATCCGTCCAGGCCCCTGTTGTGTTTGGTGACACATCATTCAGTCTTCTCAGCTTGCTTGTTACTAGATGGCTACTCCCACCTGCACTACTGGGCAGCAACAAGATGTGCACCTGGATGAAGGGGAGCAGAGGGGGGCCAAAAAGACACTGGGTCCTTGGGGAGATTTTGTGAGGAAATATGGCTGAGGACCAGTAAATCAGTCAGACTTTTGAAGGCCCATTAGCAGTCCTCTGAAACATACCACTGGGACTGTCCACTTAGAGATAAAAATGTCATTTAGAATAATTGGCTCTTCATGCTACAGCTGGATAGCGGCACAGCTGGTTGGCTCATGTTGCCATAGGCTGCTAGATCACTGCATTGTATAAGATGGTGCAGCTACTTGGTGGGAACTCTCATATTTTATTTTTCCCAGGGAGATTTTGGTGATTGTGACCCATGCCCTTTATTTATGTCTTTATTTACAATACAATTCTTTAACTGTATTTTCTGCTGTTTTTGCAGAGGGATGATTTAAAGGGGGACTTCTTCGGTCTCAGAGCAAAGATGAGGAACATGTAGCCCTCCAGATGTTGTGAAAATATGATAAAATGACCAGCTACATCCCTAGAAGGTGTGATGGGGGCATTTTCCTAGGATGTAGGTGTTCAGTGGGGACTAGAAGGAGATTGGTGTCCTAGGAAGATTTCGTGTGATCTGTGGGCACTTGGTGAATATTAGAGCACCACCCATTCTTATCATTCCACTTCAAGGAATGTAGCCTTAAAGAAAGTTTTTTAACCAACACAAAAGAGGACTAATGTGTTGTTGAAGGCTTCATGGCCTGAATAACAGGGTTGCTGTGAGTTTTCCAGGCTATATGGCTATGTTCCAAAAGAATTATCTCCTGATGTTTTGCCCACATTTATGGCAGGCATCCTTGGAGGTTGTGAGGTCTGTTGGAAACTAGGCAAGTGAAGTTTATATATCTGTGGAATGTCCAGGGTGGGAGAAAGAATTCTTATCTGTTTGAGGCAAGTGTAAATGTTGCAAATGGCCACATTGATTAGCATTGAACAGCCTTGCAGCTTCAAAGCCTGGCTAAGAGAATACTGTTTTTCAGGTGAGGGAGGTAGAACATGAAACCAGTGAAAGCAAATCCTTGAGACCCTAATTCCTCCACTTCCTAATCATAGTCTTTGGGGATGATAAGTCTCAGCACCACGAGCATTATCACATTGGACGGCAGGCATTTGATTTAAGTTTAATTTAATGTATGATCGTAAACATCCTAAAGGCATTTGATCCCCTCTGATCTTGGAAGCTAAGCAGGGTGACCCTTAGTTAATAATTGAATGGGAAACAAATAGCTCCAACAAATACCAGGTACTGTAAGGTATATTTCAAAGGAGAGAGCTGGCAAAACAACCTCAGAGTATTCCTTGTGTAAGAAAACCTTGTGAAATTCATGGGGTCACTGTGAGTGGATATGTGAAGGCGATACACATGCACAGATTTATTTTTTAAGAGAAAAGTGTATAAAACTTTTCAGAGTTTGCAGTAGGAAGAATCTGAAGGCAAAGCCAAAAGATGTGTGTCAATTACAAGAAAGTGGTACGAAAGGATGTAGAATTTCACTGTAGAAAGTCATTTGCTTTAATTATATGCTCTCAAGGGGCCCTTGAAAAACTGATAGACAGGACAGCCTGCTGTGTTGCCAAGAAACATGGAAACAATTTTAGGTTTTTTTAACTTTCTGAGGCTAGCTTAATCCAGAATTTATTTTATTCTTTGTCTGCGTACCAGTAGTTACTCAGACAACTGGTAGACAGCTGGAGGTACTATTCTTGGCAGTGAAGCTCTTAGGATTTTTGAAAAAGTTAACTTGACATTAACGTAGTGTGTTTTACACTTATAGCCCTTTACTTAAAAAAAACCCCAAACTTTATTAAACTGAGCTTCAAAAATAGAATATTGGTCAAGAACATTATTTATATTTTATGTCTCCTTTGAAAGGAACATGAACGTTTTTCAGTTCAGTATCTCATTTTGTCCTGAACTGGTGACATTAGGCATATTTTACTTTCATGTGATGTTTTATTCAAATCAGTTGCTTCTTTGTAAATGTAGTTAGAGTTATAGTGATTAGGGTTTTTTTGTTTTGTTTTGTTTTGTTTTGTTTTGTTTTGTTTTGTTTTGTGTCATGTCAGGAATGTGAGAGAATTGGCCGTCTGCAAGGACATTGCGCAGAGGACGCCTGGATGTTTTTGATGTTTTTACCATCCTTGTGGGAGGCTTCTCTCATGTCCCCGGATGAGGAGCTGGGGCTGATAGAGGGAGCTCATCCGCGCTCCTCCCACATTCGAACCTGCTACCTATCAGTTTTTAGTCCTACCAGCACAGGGGTGATTAGTGATTAGTTATAATTTACAGTGTGGACAATTATCGGCCAAATAGAAAAACAGATTTTTCTAAAAGAATTCTACTATTTTAAAGTTTTATTTCAATAAATTGATGCAGTATCCTGTGAAGACTGTGTGAGTGACTCCAGACCAAAATCTATTGAGTATAATCCATTGAACACAAATGCTGGCTTTGTCTGGTGTCAGTTTTGTCAGTTGGAACAGACTGGAGTCTTGCTAGAAGATGAGAGACAGTTGAGAGTCAACTGGTCTCATTATAGTCTTATTGCAGTAGACTTGATCCTTTCCAGAAACAACTGGCTATACCTGATGCTGAGTCCTATATTTGCTATTGATCTTCTAATATTACATAATAGGATCAGTCTATGTGTACCAAAGGCATTCTAGATTTCATTGTAGGATTGTTGTTATTTTGTTTAATGGAAGTACAGGCAGTCCCAACGTTACAAACAAGATAGGTTCTGTAGGTTTGCTGTCTGTGCCCTTGTTCAGAAGATTTCACCTCACTTTCTGTCCCTGGGATAATTGGATTTTGAAAAATTTGGCTTGTTGTGGAAACAGGAATTGGTGCTAAAGCTCCAGTTGAGACACATTGCCCCCATGATAACTCTTCCAGGAGTGAATTTCCCTTCCTAGGGGTAGATTTCTCTCACTTCCTGTTGTTTCACCCCCATTCTTAACTATGAGTTATTTGTAAGTCGGGGACTATCTGAACATGGTTTTGTCAATTTTCAGTGACTTCGGACAGATTTCTTCAACTTGATACTCTCCAGGACTGTTGTACCAAATATCTGTCATCTGTAGTCTGCACATCTAGCAGACTGAGAGAGAATAACTTGGCATAAGATCCTGTTCTAGGGCACTCCTTAAACTGTGGGTCCCAATCCCAAATGAGGTCCCTTTATCTCAATGTAGGAGTCTCAAAACTTTGACAACAGTAAAAGTTATCACCTAGTAGCTGTTTCAGACATTTGTACGAATGTTATTCAATGTTTACAGTGGACTCTGCAGAAGATGCTCCAGCTGTACTCCATGAAAAGAAAAATCAGCCTGTTTAGCAAACCTTGCTTGTGTTGGATTAGATCCAAATTGATGTTTCAGGATAAAATTCCAAGAACTTGTTGGCATATAATACTTTGGATACAAATATGTAAAATATAATAAATAAATTATCTAAAAATTATCGGCAATAGCCAACTCGCAGATCTTAGATAGAAGAGCAAAAAATGAAAGTTTAAAGACTTAATTTATCATTTCATGTTGGTTTCACAAATCAGGAATTGAACTCCAAGATCAGACTCAGAGTTGGGAACTGTACAATCTATAGTTCACTATAACCCAGATTCCATAACAGTCTTAGAGTACCCCAGATACCACTAACCCCCTTTCAACTCAAAAAGGTTTAAAGTGCTTCTTTTTGGGGAGGGAAGCCCTCTTAGGGTACTGTTTTGCATTCTAATTCTGTTGAGGGGTATCACCTTGAAATGGGGGGAAATGCATCCAGAATGACAAGGGTTCACTGGAACATCATTACTGGCTGTGTAAAATGTCAGTGTATGCACACATGGATTGGCGGCATTGAACATATCCCTATAATTCCTGAGGGTGGATCTACACTGTAGAATTTATGCTGTTCAACATCACTTGCATTGCTATGGAAACCTTGGAGTTGTTATATTGGTGAGGCACCAGCACGCTTTGGTGGAGAAGGCTGAAAACCTTGTAAAACTACAACTCCCATGATTCCATAGCATTAAGCCATGACAGTGAGAGTGTGTTAAAACTACAGTAAATCTACAGTGTAGATCAGTGGTTCCCAACCTGTGGTCTATGTACTACCAGTGGTCCACAAGAATTAAAATACAGTCCGTGACCTCACCATTACTACACCGTTGCAACTAGAGTGACTGGTCTTGTGAAACCCTCTTATAGTGCCGAGGCTTATTAAATATGGTTTTCTGTGGGCGAGCAGATGGAGACTACTGGATGGCATATGTTCTATATCACAAACTAAAGCTGATGTGGTCTATCCAATGCAGTTTTCTGAATCAGCATCCCAAATAACCAAACTGAATCTAAAGTTGACCTAAAACTGATTTGTAACCCTTTTGGGTAATAATGTTGGAGAGTGGTCCCTGGTCAAGGTGGTCCCTGGTCAAAAAAAGGTTGGGAACTGCTGGTGTAGATAAACCTCTTGGCCACCATCAATAGCACTAGTCTATTAGTATATCTGGACACTGGTTTGGATTGGTTTGTTCAACTTAAATTATTAGTTTAGTCAGGGATAATGTTTTGACATTTCAAGAAATCGAGAGTAGCAGGAAAATGAGAGCCAGTGTGGTTTAGTAGTTTGAATATTGGACTACAACTCTGTCAGCCAGGGTTTGAGTTTGCACTCAAATATGGAAACATACTTGGGCGACCTTGGGTACATCACACTTTCTCAACCTCAGAAGAAGGCAAAGGCTAAACCCCATGTTCTGAGATTTTGCCAAGAAAAGCCCATTATTGTAAGTTAGGGTTGATAGAAGTAGGAAACAACTTGAAGGCACATGGCAACAGGGAAATATGTATACAGGTGTTCTTAAATGTTACAGGAAATTTGATCTAGAGTTCCTGAATTGCTTACGGGAAAATATGTCAGTGGAGGGCCCCATATTGTCTCTTAATAGGTAAATGGAATTACAATTTTATGTGTAAATAAGAGGAAATGAAATTTCAACCCTAAGTGGGAAGGGGATACTTTGAAACTGTTTTTAATGATGAATGGGTTTGATTATGTGATAATATCATGAAGATGTGATTAATATAACACATAACACCTTTTTGGTTTCAAAAAAAAGCCCTTTAGTTCCAGTAGTATCTGTATCTCAGACAATAAAAGAGATAATTGGATGTGGAATCCCTGGAGCTTCAGAAACTGCTTTCTTGGTTTATCTTAAAGGACTGATCTGGGGAAAAGACTTGAAATAGATATCTAGCTTTTTACCCTTTGCTAGAATCTGGAAATAATTCCATTATGGCATCATGAAGATAGACACAGGAAGCAACTAGAGGTGACTGACATAAGAGGATTTTTTTACTGGCTAATACATATTTTACACAATATACCTACTGTCAATGTACTAGAAAAAGGAGCATCAGCTAGACAAGCACGTAGAAAAAGTAAGGTTTTATTTATGTCACATTGGAATTAAGTATACCATTTATTCCAACAGAAGAAGCATTTAGCCTGTCCTTTACAAACAGTTGCTCTTGGTTCCTGCCAAGTAAACTAGCTTATTTTATCCAGGAATTTATTTTTAATTCACTTTTTTAAAAAACAGAATAAAATGAGATCCTGTTTGGGAACATCTTATTAGAGAAGATGAGAAAAATCCTGGCAACTGCACACATGCTTTGAAGTTCCTGACAAATATAAATATGCTGGTAAAATTGGATTTCCCCAACAATATTGCATTTTAAGTGTTATTTTACCATTGAGAGATCTGAAATAAACAATTTGTTTACTACGTGTATCTATAAAAAATTAAGATTGTGACAGATTTTTAAAAAGACAAAGAGTCCTACGTCATAGCTTCCACTGAACATCTTTTTCATCCAAAAATCTTTACATTATTGTTGGCATTATTTGATTAATGCTTTCTAAGCTCCTATGATGTTGGAATGTTTTTTTTTATTTCACATATTTGTATCCCACCCTTCTCACACACACACACACAGAGGGGGACTCAGGGCGGCTTCACAACAAGCGTTCATTCAATGCCAACAACAGTTTTTTTTTTCATGTCAGGAGCGACTTGAGAAACTGCAAGTTGCTTCTGGTGTGAGAGAATTGGCTGTCTACAGGGACGTTGCCTAGGGGATTCCTGGATGTTTTGATGTTTTACCATCCTTGTGGGAGGATTCTCTCATGTCCCCACATGGGGAGCTGGAACTGACAGAGGGAGCTCATCCACATTCTCCCCGGATTTGAACCTACTATCTGTCGGTCTTCAGTCCTGCTGGCACAAGGGTTTAACCCAGTGGTTCTCAACATGTGGGTCCCCAGGTGTTTTGGCCTACAACTCCCAGAAATCCCAGCCAGTTTACCAGGGTACACAGGTTGAGAAGCACTGGTTTAACCCATTGCGCCACCAGGGGCTCCACTAATAAATGATAAAAGCAATTAAAACAATTCATTAATGGTTTAACATTACTAAAACATTGTTTAAATCACACAGATAGTCATTGTCCTTCAGATTGAAATGCAAAAATATAAATATATTGCCTTCACTTCTCCATCTCTGACTCTTCAGCCCAACTCTGTATTATTGACATGTTCATTGGTGGCTTGGTAACATTTGCACTTGATTTCTACACGTCTGCCTGATTTACTACACTGTAGTGTACATTGGCTAGATTTGATTGAGACAGTATATTTATGCTCCATCCATAATGGACTGCCTCTTAACAACTATGTTATTTTCTGAGTTTATCTCTCCTGTGATAAAGAGTTTATCTTCACTACATAGTAATAGAAATGTTATACCACTTTTAAACTAGCCTGGCTCCATTCCATAGCAAGACCTGTAGTTTGATGGTAAATTTTCTGCTACAAAGCTTTAATTCAGAGCTTTCCAATCATTTCATGTTGGTGACACACTTTTTAGACATGCATCATTTCGTGACACAGTAATTCAAAACTGAGTTTTGCTAAGCTTAAGGGAAAAAACACAACCCCAAACACTTTACTTATCCCATGTGATAAAGTCCTTAAACTGTTTAGTGCAAAATATTTCCTATTTGTTTGCCTGTTAAAGAACTCTATAATCTGACCAAGAGCAGGGTTTATATGGGAAAGCATTTCTACTTAACCTATTTGACTATCGTTTTTTCTCTGGTGTGAAAAGGGTAGCATACTAGCTGGTGCCAAAAGGTACAGAAATTTGTAAATTTAGCTGTAAAGAAAGGTATGTTGATGGAAGGCACCTGTGCTTTCATTCCTTCTGATATTTTTATGCTTTTGAAGGCACGTGGCTGCCATTGCACTGTTCTCACCATCCTGGATCATCCGCCTGTCTTAAGCAGGCACGCAGAAGCTTTTTCAGCCTGGGGCTAAATTTGGGAAAGATTTTAGTGGCCAGGGAGCATTCATGGGTTGGGCAAAGAACATAGAAGAGGGCAGATGTAATTCTTACCACTTGTACATGTCTCTGAAACAAAGCAGTATGCATATAAATAAGAGGACTATCTCTGCATATCTATTTAGGAATAAATTCACCAGGAAAGCATCTTCCTGGGCATTAAAACACCACCTCATTCCATGAAAAAGCTAAAGTCTCATGCCTCTGATCATCTGCTACTGGATGGAAATAAAAACACTAAAGGTTTTCAGCAGAAACATGGGAGAACTTCCATGGGCTACAATTAGGCTGCAAACCAGAAGTACCTCAGTCTTGATTTAATTGATGCTCAGGTCTCCATGTCGACAGTATGATTATGATGGTGTGGGAAAGCTCTAAGTGTCCCGAGAATGAATGAAATTGTTAAAAGGGAGCCGTAAACTACGCTATCACATGCCCCATTGTCTCACATAAAAAATAAGTGGACTCTGTTATTTTCAACAGTAGAATGCAATCCTGGAGGTTTTGACATGACACCACAACGTTGAAAACATTATTACAACTCTAGTCCCTTCCTTCTAAATACTCTGGGCATTAACTGAGAGACAATGATTAACCCTTGGTCACATTGAGCTTCATGGCTTTCATGGCTCAAACCAGAAATGTGGGGATGTTCCCTATCATGACAGTTCCTAACCTTCTAAACCAGAGTTGGTGGTACAGATACAAAAACCTAGAAAAACACCCAAAAATTCAGAAAACAATCTTTTTTCTCCACATCCCAAACTGTTAACTTTTCAGAAAAAAATGAATAAGACAATGTACAGCTAGTCCCCAAGTTACAAACTAGATAGGTTCTTTAGGTTTGTTTTTAATTGGGATTTGTTTGTAAGTCGAAACATGTACATTTCTTAAGTGCAGTTCTAGCCATGTGTGTTTGAATAGCGTCAGGAATATTTAACATCTATGGTGCTTGTTTTGCTGTCTATGCATCTATTCAGGAGATTTCACCCCACTTTCTGTCCCTAGAATAATTGAATTTTGACAAGTTTGGCTTGTTATGTAAACAATGATTGGTTCTAGACCTTCAGTGAAGACCCCTTTTCCCCGTGATAACTCTTTCAAGAGTGAATTTTCCTTCTAAGGGGTAGATTTATCTCACTTCCTGTTGTCTCACCGCCGTTTTTAACTGTGAGTCATTTGTAAGTCGAGTGTTTGTAACTTGGGGACTGCATTTCATATCAGTTTGGCTTTATGGTTGCCATTGTTTGAAATGAAGTCACACAACAGTAGCAACAACTAATACTCAACCACTGTGTTCATATCCCTATTTAATATTTCAGTTTATTTATTTATTTATTTATTTATTATTTGCACTTGTTAACCGCCACTCTCAAGCCCGAAGGCGACTCGTGGCGGTGTACAGAACATAGAACACAAAGGACAACAGGTTACAATAAATCAGGACCACAACACACATCTTACTAATACACAGCTACTTAACTAAAAATCCGCTTCGTCTTGTTTAGGGTCATAATCAATCTCGTAGTCATGGTCCATTCCGGTGGTCATTCCAAAAACATAGCACTTAGTTGAAGGCCTTCTCAAAGAGCCAGGTTTTCAGGCCCTTGCGGAAGGCCATGAGGGAAGGCGCCTGTCTGATTTCAGCAGGGAGGGAGTTCCACAGCCGGGGGGCCACCACCGAGAAGGCCCGCTCTCTTGTCCCCGCCAGGCGTGCCTGTGAGGCAGGCGGGACCGAGAGAAGGGCCTCCCCGGATGATCTTAAGGTCCTCGTGGGCTCGTAGGCCGAGATGCGGTTCTCAAGGTATTTTGGGCCGGAACCGTTTAGGGCTTTGTAGGATAACACCAGCACCTTAAATTGGGCCCGGTAGCTAATCGGCAGCCAGTGGAGCTGGGACAGCAAGGGCGTTGTGTGCTCCTTGCGTCCCGCTCCGGTTAACAACATGGCTGCTGCACGCTGGACTAGCTGGAGCTTCCGGGCCGTCTTCAAGGGCAGCCCCACGTAGAGAGCGTTGCAGTAGTCGAGGCGGGATGTGACCAAAGCGTGTACCACCGTGGCCAAGTCAGACTTCCCAAGGTACGGGCGCAGCTGGCGCACGAGCCGAAGCTGTGCAAATGCTCCCCTGGTCACCGCCGAAACCTGGGGATCCAGGCTCAGTGATGAGTCCAGGGTCACACCCAAGCTGCGAACCTGTGCCTTCAAGGGGAGTGCGACCCCATCCAGCACGGGCTGTAACCCTATACCCTGTTCGGCCTTGCGACTGACCAGGAGTACCTCTGTCTTGTCTGGATTTAATTTCAGTTTGTTCGCCCTCATCCAGACCGTCACAGCGGCCAGGCACCGGTTCAGGACTTCGACAGCCTCCTTAGTAGCAGGTGGAAAGGAGTGACAGAGTTGGACGTCATCTGCGTACAGATGACACCGCACCCCGAAACTCCGGATGATCTCACCCAGCGGCTTCATGTAGATGTTAAACAGCATGGGGGACAGTATGGAGCCCTGAGGAACACCACAGGTCAACGGCTGTGGTGTTGAACAGGAGTCCCCCAATAACACCTTCTGGGTACGACCCTCCAGAAATGACTGGAGCCACCGCAAAGCGGTGCCTCCAAGGCCCATCTCTGCAAGGCGTCCCAGAAGAATACCGTGGTCGACGGTATCGAAGGCCGCTGAGAGGTCCAGGAGCACCAACAGGGACACACTCCCCCTGTCTAGCTCCCGGCGGAGATCATCCACTAAGGCGACCAAGACCGTCTCGGTACCATGTCCCGGTCTGAAGCCAGACTGTGCCGGATCCAGATAATCCGTGTCTCTCAAGAATACCTGGAGTTGTGAGGCCACCACGCTTTCCATGACTTTGCCCAAGAAGGGAAGATTGGAAACAGGCCGAAAGTTGTCAAATTTGGTGGGGTCCAGTGATGGTTTCTTCAACAGCGGCTTTATAATAGCCTGTTTTAGGCTCGCTGGAATCGTGCCTTCCCGAAGGGAGGCATTAACCACCACCGTTACCCACTCAGCCAATCCCCCTCTGGCCTCTTTCAGAAGCCAGGATGGGCAGGGGTCTAGGATGGACGTGGTAGGCCTCATTCCTCCAAGTATCTTGTCCACATCCTCGGGTTTCACAAACTGAAAAGAATCCATCAAAATAGGACAAGCAGGTGCTTGTGTCACATCCACCGAGACTGCATTTAATGTGGCGTCCAGCCCAGAACGGATCAAAGCGACTTTGTCTGTGAAGAACCGAGCAAATGCTTCACAGCGCGTGGCCGAGTTGTCAGGGCTCCCACCTGAGGTAGGGGGAGTTAAAAGACCTCTGACAATCCGAAACAACTCCGCCGGACGGTTTTTTGCAGACGCAATAGTGGCCGCAAAGAAAGTTTTCTTTGCGGCTTTTATTGCCGCGGCATATGCCCTTAGAAAGGACACAGGAGATAGACAGCTCCTCCACACCGCCACCTTGCTCCCATCCCTGGCAGAAGACCAAGTCCAATGTGTGTCCAGCACAGTGGGTGGGGCCAGTTATTTGTTGGGACAGCCCCATGGTTGCCATGGCAGACATGAAGTCCTGAGCCGCTCCTGTGAGGGTTGCCTCGGCATGGATGTTGAAGTCCCCCAGCACAAGAAGCCGTTGGGACTCCACCACCAGGCTCGAGACCACCCCCGCTAGCTCAGGCAGGGAGACTGTAGTGCAGCGAGGTGGACGGTACACTACAAGAATCCCTATTCTGTCCCGGTCACCCACCCTCAGGTGGACGCATTCGAAATTTGTGGTCTGCGGGATGGGACTCCTGGTCAGATGGATGGAATCTCTATAGACCACTGCGACCCCGCCTCCCCGTCCTCCGGCTCTTGGTTGGTGTTGCATGGAGAAACCTGGAGGACAAAGCTGGGAGAGATTTACGCCCCCCGCTTCATCCAGCCAGGTCTCCGTGATGCACGCCAGATCTGCCCGCTCCTCCAGGATTAAATCCTGGATCCAGGTCGTTTTTCCGTTGACAGATCTGGCGTTCAACAACACCACCTTCAAACCGGAGGGCCCGCTCACCTGGTTACACCAATTTACCTTAGGAGACCGGTTGGGGGTTGTTAATGTGGATAAGCGGTCCGAATTAGGCCGAATTCGAGGTCTCCTTTTCCCGCATCTCCTCCTTCCCACCACGACCTCTATGGGGGCCCCTCGGCTAATGGAACACCTCTCCCCCTCCATGCCGCAATCTAAGACAAGATCTTGCTTTCTGCTTTGTTCGTTGTTTGATTTTTCGGTCCTTGGCCATATCCTTTCTTCCCCTCTACCCCCCTCCCCACCTCATTTTTATTTACAGGGTCCAACCCACCTCCTCTCTTGTCCCTTACACTATACAATAGTAACAAGGATAGTACACAAAGGGGGATGGGGGACCACATGGATAACAGCTATACAGGTGGTGTTCGATGTTCCGGCCACACCAATCGAATAGTTCATAAAGTGCACAAGTAAAGTGCTAGGTCTAAAGTGCAATAAGTGCCCTATATTGATTGGATGGTAGCTACAGTAGCTAAAATGCGGCACGGAGGGACAGGGAAGGGGCGAAAGTGCTAGTGCAGTTGGCGGCAAGGCAGGCGCCTTAAAGTGCTTTCTTACGTAAAGTGCTATATTTCGTATTTATATCACATTATCAACCGATATAAGCCCAGGAATGTGCAAGCTGATGGTATATAATCACCCTCCTATGGGGCTGAGAGATGGCAAGTTAGCTCAAAGCTGTTGTGACCCAGATGGAGTCTCTAGACGGTTGGAATGAAGCGGATGGGGGCTTTCGGGGGTGGCAACTCGGCAGTGGGACAGCACTGTTGGTCGATTACAGTAATTACAGTAATTACACACTCTGTACTAACACAGAGAGGGCCGGCCCAAGGTCTACACAAGGCCAGCGCTAAAGGTCTACACAGAGGTCTACCCAAAAGGTCTGCACCGAGGTCTACACAGAGAAGGCCAACACAATATAAGGTCTACACAATATAAGGTCTACACAAAAAGGTCGGCACAAAATGTCTACCCAGGGGTCCGCACAGGGACAGTCAGACCCTCCGCAGTCTCGTCGCTGCGTCCAGATGGCAGAGTGGGACGGCCGTTCAGATGGTCTAGGCGGTGGTGTGGCCTATGCGGCTCCCAGCGATGGCGGCTGTGGTGGTTTCGGCTGGGCGATGGCGGCCGCAGATAAGCAGCAAGCTGGTGGTGATGGTGGTGTTTATTGCTTGCTTTTTAACAGCAAACATCCAAAGTAGCAAATAATAACAGTATAAATATAGTAAAATCGTTAAAAGCTGTAATTCTATCATTTCTTCCAGAAGAAATGGGCATAATAATGTTTCCTGCAGTTTCCTTTGTGCCCTATAAACTTGGTCTAGTGATCAGGGAAACCCTCTGGGACAAGTTTCAGAATCTGTAAAATGTGGTAGGGAAGGAATGAATATACTCTGCCAATTATGCTAATGGAAGAGAAGAATTCAGCAGATGTACACCACTGGATATCAGCCACGTTTGTTGGTTTTAGAGAAAACTAGACAAAATCAATCAAGATCAAAACAGTTCAGGATGAAATAAAGGTTACAACAGAACATTAAGACAACTTTAAATCAAAACTCCAACAGTTGAACAGACTGAAGATTTACCTTAAAACAAAGCTTGCTTGATGGTGAAAGAGGATCAGAGAGGGCCTCAGTGGGTCTCCCTTGACAGAGATTTCTAAAGCTTGGCTAAAGACTGACACCCCATCTAAACTGCCATATAATCCAGTTTTTGAATCCAAATTATCTGCTTTGAACCGGACTGTATAGCACTGTAGACTCTGGATTATGTGGCAATGTAGATCCAGCCTGAGAAGTTTCTCTCTCCTTTTCCCTTCTAAATGTGAACCTTGAGATGCCATGATTTCTGGAAACAACATTGTTCCATAATTGTGATTGGATAGCAATTTATATAAATAAATATCCTCTGCTACAAGGTATTTCAGGAAGGATTTGATGCAAATTGTGTGCTCCAAAATTATCTGTTTGCATTGATTTTTGTGTTGCTAATGACTCACCATAAGGAAAACTGAATTGTGTGGTAATACATTTTCAGCATCCTTATCTGGCATGCCAAAATCCCCAAATGATCCAAAATTGTCCATATGAATGGTTGAGATGGTGACATCTTTGATTTCTGATTGTTCAGTGCATACACACTTTGCTTCATACACAAAATTATTCAAAATATTGTGTGTCAAATAATCTTCAAGCTATGTATATAAAGTGTACATGACACATAGATAAATGTCATGTTTAAACCTGGATCCCATCTCCAAATTCAAAAAAGTCTAAGCTCCAAAACACTTGTTGTCCCAAGGATTTTCAATAAGGGATGCACAACCTGTGTAATATAGACAGAATCTGTAAAGCTAACAAATCTTGCTCTCTAGTTTGTGTGTTCATTTTCTTTGCATTGGCAGGATGTCTGCTTTGTAATTCTTGCCTACAGAAAGGTCATCGTAGGCACTGTGTCATTCAGGATTCTTTGAGATTGTTTTCATGTTGCTACATGGCTATATGATTTTTTCCCATAACTGTTAGTTTAAAAATAACATAACTCACTTATTTTTATGATAAACCATTTCTACAAGTAAGAAAATGTATGCCAAGTATGTTGCATTATCTGCAACAGATTTTTAAATGCTCTCAATGGCAATGAGAGAATATTTGAATTCTTCTTGGCTAGTATTACTAAAATATTGCTAGGAATAAGCAGTGTTTGTGTTGTGTTTTCATAAAACATATCGATTAACTTGGCATGTTAAATCTAAGGAAACATTCAAAATGACTATAACTTACCAAAGTTACATGACTTGCAGACCTGATTTTTTTCCTTCTAGTGTCTTTTTGTAGATTCAAACGCTGTGCATTCTGTGTGAGGTTCTGATCCTGGTAGGCGTTAGAGAATATAGTGCGGAAACTTTATTTTCTGAGCTATGTTTCCCACATCTCTACTAGCTCGAAATGTTCTTTTAAAATCCCATTGGCTCCCCTTATAACTTTCAGTTTTCTGTTGCAGTTAAAGAATATATGCTTGCTTTTAAATGATTGATACACTATTTTTCTAGTGTTAACTCCTTCCCATTACAAACACTTCTCCAAAAGTACAAAACACCAACAAGAAATTATGATGATGATAATGACAACTACAAAAATACATATAAAATTATATAATTATTAAAGCAACAAATAAAAATATCATTTACAGACTACCAAAGGCTTGAGACTTCATTCTGATACAAAAGCTAAAGCTATGCATTTTTTTACTCTAGGATGTCTAGACTCTGAAGCTGTCCAGGAACAAAAAAAGATCAGTCATCCAGAAATCATTTAAGCACATTGTACCAGTGGCTGTGAAGTTTTCTGGCTTTCTGTTAAAAGCCTGAAAAAGTAAGAAAATGTAAGGGGGAGTTGAAAATCTAAAGGCTAACCAGGCCTCCCCATTTTCCACCACCGTTGGAAGCAGCGATCTTACTTGTTTATGCTGATATAGGGGAAATACAGTAAATTATGGCAACCTTTAATGGGGAGACAAGGATTTATGTCTGCAGGCATTACAACCCAGCAAAGAAATTAGTCCAGAAATTGAAGTTCCAGATTGTACTGTTTAAATATCTATTTTCCATGAATGAGGTATAATTTATTTTTGAGGCCAGACAGATTGTCATTGAGCTGTTACACACACACATGTTTCTGCAGATGTAAAATATACTGCAGATGTTTTGAAGCTGATATGGCAAGATGCTTAACTTTGCTGTACAGTCTGCAGATAGTTTCATTGAAGTGTATCCAGTGAGCCCAAAGAGTTTGAAAGCACTGCATGACATTACAAGCTAAATAAAACATACCTGTATGTTAGTGCTGGTACACGTTTTGAAGACTGTTAGACCTTGTAAGTTATTGTACCAGTGTATGCTATTGCACATTTGATCATTTTCTGAAATTCTACTGGAAGTTAAGAGTAATATATGTGTGTGTGCGCATGTTGACTATATTATGAATCAGGAAATTTCTGGTTAAAATCCTTTTCCTGTCATTAAAATTGCTACATCATAGATACACTTGCTTCAGAATCTACAGGGACACAACATCTGATATTTAGCAACTCTAGAAAGTCACAGTGTGTTATTGCAGATGCCATTTTGGATGATGCTGTATCATTGTTGGTCATCTTTGAAGTTGTTCTGTTTTTCCTTGGGGAGAGGGGAGCAGCATCTCTACAGATCTGAGCTTGTGCATTCATCTCAAAAAGGGTACACCCAAGACCATTTCCAGGGAATTGGGGGATCAGTGGACATTACAAGAGCTGCATAAGAATAGTTTGCATGTAGCTTGCACTCTTGATGATTTCTGCTCAGTGAATAGGCCACGTGTCTTCAGCTTCAATCCTCTTTCTCCTGTGTGTAGGATAGTCAATTATTATCTTACAGTATTATTATCAGGATTTCAAGATTTTGGGTTATATCCAACTGCAGGTTGAATATCCTCAGCTGAAATGTTTGAGACCAGAAGTGTTCTGGTTTTCGAAATAGTTGTATATACATGGTGAGGTTTCTTGGAGGTGGAACCTTAATATAAATATGATATTCATTTATGTTTCGTGTATACCTTACACATATATCCAGAAAGTAATTTTATTTGCAATATTTAAAGTAATCTTATTCTCTAAACAAAGCTGGTATACACTGAATTATCAGAAAACAAGGTATTATCATCTCAGCCACCCATGTAGACAGTTTTGGATTTTGGAGCATTTAGGATTTCTGAATAAAGGATGCTCAACCTGTGTATCCATTTGCCACCAGAACAAATACTATTGAGAAAATCGATATCTCATTCCCTTTCTGCCTTTCTAATTGCCTCCTCCCTCCCCCCCCCCCCCCCCAATATCTTCTCTAGTGGTTTCTGGAGTCTTCTGATGCAGATTCAGAAGTCATTTCCACCCTATTGGATATTGCCCAGTATTATTTAAACTCCCTATAATGCTGGATAAGTGCTAACAGTCTTATTATCCTCTTCCACAGTTCTTTTTACAACACAGAAATGTATACAACCCTAGTGAAATCCAGCCCATAAACATTGTCAGTGAATTCATGCATATGTTTTTCTGCTCCTCCATAAACCTTTATGGGTTGGGAATTGATGTCTTCCAAATGTATTTGGCTTCAGCTATCATCAGTCCTGGTCAATTCTGGCAATGTTAAATGGTGATGCAGTACATCAACATGCGAAATCTTCCATTGCCCATACCTCTTTTAACTCGTACAGAATAGGACAGGTAGACACAAAGACATATCTTGGTGTGTGTATGTGTATTCACATTGATATTTGATGACACCATAGATTTCATGAGGTTTCCTTGAAGAGGGTATACTCAGAGATGGTTTGCCATTGCCTTCCTCTGAAATAGAGCCTTCGGCACTTGGTATTTCTTTGGTGGTCTCCCAATCAAATACTAAGCAGACCGAATCTACCTTAGCTTCCAAAATCAGATGGGATCTGGTACCATCAGGGCACTAAGTCCTTAACCTCCTTGTAAAAGCAAACATGGATTTAAAATCTTAAACTGGGGAACAGGATACTTCTAGAACCAACTTTCCTTGCACTAACTTATCCTTGCATTGTGGAGATTTGGGCAAAATCCTCTCCCAACATTCAAGCAATTTTGGGGGATCACTAAACCCAGGTGTGCTAAGCAACCATTGTTCTTGCAGTTGGCACACGTGGGTCTCTTGTGAAGAGAACCTTCCCACAAGGGGAAGGTATCCTCATTGTACCAGAATATCTTCTCTTTGTATTGGTGTTGGGCTTAGGACCCAACACATATTCTTTAAATCCATTTTTGTGAGTGAGAAGGATCTTCTAACACCCCTGCACCAACAAAATTTCTTCAGAGGGTTTCTTGTTGCTCTTCCACCTTTGGATGTTGGTCAGAAAGTAAATTAACTGCCTTCTTAGTTGTGAGCCTCTGTTTTTTTTCTCAATGCAATCCTCATGGAAGCTTGCCCTGGGTTTTGGAAGGGTGGTTGAACAAGAGGGTCTTTCATACTAAATAACTATAGCAGTACAATTCCACTTTGATTTTCTTGGCTGCATCCTGTGTAGTCCTGGGATTTGTAGTTTGTTGAGACATTGAAACTTTCTTGATGACAAGTTTCAGTGTCCTTCCCTAAACTGCCAATCCAATGATTCCAAAGGATGGATACATGGCAGTTGAAGTGACATCATGGTGCTATACGTGTGCAATGTGAAAATGCCCACGATGAAGATCTTTTCTAATGTACTGACTTCATAGTATGGAATTGCATGAAGTTTTAATTGCCACCAACTATTCTGTCTTTCCTTTGGGATCATTTTTGTTATTTCTACTATGTTTCTACACTGTTATCTATCCTGAGAGCTTGTGAACTGAACAGCTAGGTAGACATCCCCAAAACAAAGTAAAATAAATGAAATAAAGTTGTTCTCTTGGAAGATAATCTTCCCCATTTATTGTTGAATATGGGAATGAGTAAAGAAGAACAAAGATGGGCTGTTTCCAATGTGACTTTAGACACACACATCTGCTGCTTAAGAAGGTCTGCACATGTGGCCATTTCCTGCAAAGACAAACATTTGGCAAAAGACCACAAGGCAGTAAAGTAGAGCAGTGTGCAATTTTAGATATTTAAGAAGGGGCTCTTAAAATGGGTGTCTATTGTTCAAAAGTTCTGTGTATTAAGATGGGGTTTCTGATTTTTTTTCTCTCCCCCAGGTCTTTTGGCGTGACAACTTTTTATAATTATAGTTGTTGCCATCTAAATGCCATCCTTGTTAAACTTAGCCTTCAGCTGGCTTTGGAGAGTGGAGTAGCTGTTAGTCCCAAATTATTCACTTCTTAAACTGGCAGATAAAATTGCCCATAACCTATTTCCAAGGGTCTGCAAAGCTAAATATTTCACAGTGGAAAGCAGAAATTAAAATCATTCAGGCAGAAAGGACACTAAGCGAATCAGTCTGAATACCAGTAATTCATGTTTAATGCTCTATGACGTCTGTTGCTACCTTAGGTGGAGTTTAATGTGGAAAATAATGAATTGCACCACTGTGAGCATGCAGGAGTGTGTAAATTTGGCAGGTGTCTGTCGACAGAATACCAACAGCTGTGTTTCACAAGACAAGCTTAGCTCAGGCATGTTTGGCAGGCTGGGGCTTGTCCATTTTCTTCCCCTGGAAAATGTCAGCAGCTTTCATTGGCAGAGGTTTGGCTAAAGTTACAATGTCCTGGTTTATCGTTTCATCACCACAGCTGCAAAACAGATTTGGCTTATTCAGTTAAGGCAAAGTTCATTTTAACCATTAGTTATGTGCACAATATGCATGTTCTTTGATGCAAAATCTATTATTTTTTTATTTTTTAAGAAAAACAAATGTTTACCATTTTCTCCCTTTGGTTGCTTTCATGTTATTCTTTATTTCCTGCTCACTTTGCATGAGAAATACTTATTACTCTTATTTAGATTCAACTTCAAATGAGAATACTTGTTAAGCTTATTTATATCCCATCCTTCCATAACACTTGGAATGATGATTAGGGTGATGTATTCTAGGGTAAGTCTAAGTGGTGGCCCTTGTCTTTGACAAGTTTCCAGAAAAGCAAGAAACAACTAATAGGGCTAAATATAATGCTGGTCCCTGATACATTGGGTGCTGGGCAAGAAATGCCCCATATCATACAGCTTGAGAATGCACTAGTGAAATACTATGTAAAAGGGCAACATTAATGGGGGGAAATTAAATAAGAAAGCAAGAGGTGTAGATTTCATGAAATCATAGAGTTGGAAGAGGACCACACAGGCCAATGGAAAGAGAGATCTTTAGATAGTTTGGGGCCACTCCAGATAGAGCTAACATAAGACTTGTTGTAACAGAAGCAAAAGCCTAGAATTGCCAAGATTGTTTTGTTGTGGTTCTTGTTTTAAGGGTGTGTGTGCCTCCTGATATCTGGGACATGTGATTTTCAGATCATCTTTAACACAGCTGGCATACTTGACAAGATATGTGTTGTGTTTTGTTTAGGAAAACAGCAGCAGCTGGAAGCAGAACACCATGACATGTATGTTGAAGCTGACCACGATCTTCACCTGTCCACAGGCCGATCTACCCAGCCTCCTGCTGAGAAGGCTGGCGAGAGGAGAACAGCTGAAATGAGAAAACTCTATGGCATGGGAGCCAATAAAATCCAAGCCATGGAGACCACCATGCAACTCAGCTTTGATAGAAACTGTGATAAAAAGCAGCCCAAGTACTGGCCCATTATTCCCCTGAAACTCTGAGCTGTGTGTCTTTCTCTGTCCCTTTTAGGAGACTCAGAGCTGCATATCTGAATGCTCCACCAAGCAGAAGGATTTAGGTGAATGAATGAAGAGTCAGCAAAAAAGCTCTCCATTTATTTTCCTTTCCTCTTTCCAACTCCTCTGAATGGCTTTGCCAATTTCCAGAGTCCATTCCAGCTCAACAGGAAGAGTAGAATTGGTCATTTGTACTGCAGGGGATAAGGAAAATTCTCTTTTTAAAGTATATCTCAACTAATTTAATTTTGGCATGCCTTGCCCTTGCAGGAAATGAAGTAGCATTTGTTTTCATTTTGTTATGCTAGAGGAAAAAAAGGTTAAAAACTACTTAAACCTGAAAACTCATTCACGTTAAAAGTGATATTGTAGCTTTTGTGCATTACAGTAGTTTTGTCATAAGTTTTAAATGTATATACATTTTTGCCACAGTTTATTGATACACTGAAGGCAGCTGACGTAGTTGGCTAGAGCATTATATATTCAGTTGCTGTAATATAGCTACTTGAGTTCCTCCTCAGACATTCTAGTAGTATAGGAAATCTTCCCTCCAGACTGAAATCTAGCCTGTAAGGTTTCAACTTAAAAGCAAAAAATGAATAAATACCTTACTTTCTTTTTTTAACGATTTGTCTGCTTCTATAATGTGACCATGTAATATATATTTTTGAAATCAATATGAATTTTAAACTTATTGTGAAATTTCACTTTGCTGATCACTAAGTCAAACCATCTGCAGACCAAAGTATCTTTCACATGATTTGGCATTGCAAATAGACAGCTTTCCTCCTTGTGCAAATAGCAGGCATGCCGGGGGGGGGGGGGGGGGGATTTAATCAGGAATGGGGAGAATCAAAGCGTTAAGTTCTGCCCCAAACTCAGAGCATTCCTTCCCATCCTTCTCAAACATGCACATAAATACATGCACGCTCGCTGTTTGAACAAAAAACAGCTATGTTGAACCACTGAACTGTTGGGTGAGTGGGCTTACTAACAAAAGACCCTCGTCATAAATGCACAACCGTGACCCAGCATCAGTAACCCAAAATGATAAAAAGAACAAAAACACACAAACCAGTTATCTCTTCCATAGGAGGCTTTTCTTTGTAGCAAAAATAATATGGTTGCACTATGTACAATAACGAGGTTTCCATAACACAAATAAACAAATACATAGTAACCTTACACGCAGTAGCCTTCACACTGGAGCTTTCTCACACGAGGCTTCTCTCACACAGATTTACCTCACACTCCTCAGGACATTAGCTTTGGGCCACTAACTCTAACATGCTTCAGCCTACTCACTCCCCTCAGGATGACACTAGTTTGGCCCACTGACTCTAAGAGGCTTCAGTCTACTAATTATTTTAGTGCTTGATTACTTTTGTAATCAAAAATGCCCAGTTAATTTTTAATAATTCTGACCTGAACTGCATAATAAATTCAACTTGTTTAGATCTGAAATGTCTTGACTTCTGAAGTATGTATGTGGAAGGGTAGGTGGATGGATAAGACTGGTGTCACTCCTCAAGATTGGGAGAGAATCTCTCTGATTCTGAGTAACTGTATGTGGTTTAGACACACTCACTGTTTCCTGGATCATATATGGAAGCCTGAAATTCATGAAGGATATTCTGTAGCAGATTCTTTCCCCAAACATATTAACTCAAGACTCTGTAGATATGTCTTCCAAAAGCAGTTACTGGTGTGTGGTTAACTGTAATAGACATATTAATGTCTGCTTCGATCGCATTAGCCAGCATGTGGGATATGATTCAAGCTTTTGTCTGTATCCATTTCTTTATGAATGGGTGTAATACTTTGCTACTAATTAGCTGGGATTTTAGTAAATTTTATTAGAATGCTCCTGTGTCCCTTCTGTTGAATAAGGAGTACAGTGTTTCATCACATGCACAGAAATGATACGTTTCGGTTTTTGTAGGAACCTCTGGGAGATGTTTACTAACACCCCACCCCACCCCCACCCCAATATCTGCTGTCAAAGGCATCTGCCTAATGGTAAACTGGCTCTCTTCTGGGTTAAGTAGTTGATTCCAGAGAAAAACACATGGTTATATCTTCCCTAGTATAATGCTTCATAGGCACTGCATAATATTAAGCAGAGCGGCTCCATTTTATTGCATAACTACCCATCTTCAGTTAACTGGAACATTTGCATGGGCGCAGAAGGCATGATTTAATCAGAAATGCTAACATGCCACATATGTGATTTTGCAGTAATGAAAAACAGATTTGCAAGCCAATATGAAATCACTAATGCAACACAGCTTTGACTTGTAAAATTAGCTGAGATCACACCACCCTGCTTTAAATGTGACATTTATATCAAGAGGGCTTGAAGATGCATTCTCCTGGGAATCAATTAGTGTCAAATAAGGTTTCTGTAGCTTAATTTTTCTTACTATTTTTAATGGGATAGCTAAAGATTACAGAATTCAAGGAAATGATAAAACAACAGCAGAGGTTTAAATGTTCATTTATAGTAGGGCATCCTGCTGGGAAAAATACCGATGCAAACCCAGAAGAGTTTTGTTTACCCCAACTACAGTAAATATTCAGGAGCCAGTTGTTTGCTCATTTCTTAAATCTTAACTTAGTCTTCTCATTCGTTTCTTTATTTTTAATCTCATCTCTTGATTGCATGTGCCTATTTGTTCCAAGGCTGAGGAAAGTGATAGCCAATGCCTGAATTTAAAATTTCAACCTCTCAGTATCATTGTTCTGACTCCTAGTCTGGAGGGGGGGGGGGGAAAGACTGATACTACTGATTTTTGGAGATGTATTGAAGATGGCCACCTGTCAGGTGCACATGATTAATATATTCCTGGACAGTCCTTGTCATCTTTTTTTTACTCTGGTTTTGTGTGTGTGTGTGTGTCAGGAGCGACTTGAGAAATTGCAAGTCACTTCTGGTGTGAGAGAATTGGCTGTCTGCATCCTGTGGTAGGCTTCTCTCATGTCCCCACATGAGAAGCTGGAGCTGCTCACCCTGCTCCCTGGATTTGAACTGTTGACCTCTCTGTCAGCAGTCCTGCCGGCACAAAGGTTTAAGCCATTACGCCACCGGGGCCTCTGATGCATAATGGAAAAAGAGGAAAGAAAAGAACTAATAGTAATCCAACATTCCTACTTTCTTAATAATGGTAATCATTGATATATAGATGTCCCTCTACATTTGCAAATCTCTAGATCCTCCACTTTGACTCTATGATTACCTTCCTCCAGCCATGCTAGAGGACTTGGAGATGTGTAGAAAGAGCATCTATGTAGAATCTGTAAATCCTCTATTATAATTTTATCAGTTGTCATCAGAAATTGATCACAGAATAACACTGGAAGACCTAGACATTACCTCAGGTTAAAAAAAGCAATTTATTTGCAGTTTTTGTGTCCATAAATGTAGAGGGCTATCTATATAGTCTTACTCTCCTTTCATGACCATATCTCCTACTTCTACCCCCTTATTTGTTCCTAATGATTTACAAAATCTTCAATTACTGTATATACTCAAGTATAAGCTTAGTTTTTCAGCCCCTTTTTAGGATGAAAAAGTCCCCCTTGGCTCATACTCGAGTCAAGGTTATTTATTATTTTACTCTGGGCAGTTTTAAATTGCAGTTTTATGTAAATATTCAAAAATATTTAACCTATTGATGCCTCAATTAATGTAATTTCATTGGTTTTTATTTTTATTTTGAAATATACCAGTAGCTGCTACATTTCCCACCCTCGACTTATACTTGAGTCAATACGTTTTCCCAGGTTTTGTAGTAAAACTACGTGCCTTGGCTTGTATTCGGTTCGGCTTATACTCAAGTATATACGGTAATGTTTTCTTCTATAAACATTAGAATATGCTATATTCTTCCTCGTTTAAAACAAAGTATCTCTCTACCTTAACAAAATTAAAATTTTAAAGATCCACTCTTTTTATTTAACCTCATCAGTTTACAATTAATATTTTATCCTTCTCCTCCCACAAATAATATGATGACTTGTATGCTCTCAAAAGTATTTAAAGTGTGACAAAAGGTATCTTTGTGTGCTCCTCCAAACGTCGTTGTCATGCAACTGCTATGATTCCTCACCATTGATTGTGCTAGCTAGGCTTTGTTGCAAATTTCAGCTCCGCAATGTGCAGTCCGTTCTTGAATAAATGAGTATAAGCATCTGCAAAAACAAGGATAATGGTAAGTTCCATGAAGTTAAATGGAGCTAATTCCTAAATAAATAGACGTGGTCAGGTTTTGGCTGTAGGGTGTAAGCAGGAACGTGATCCCTTTTTGCAGTTCTCACATTTGTACTGCATCCCAGAACATGAAATGGTTTGGCCATCTCCACCTCAAGGCACGATATTCTAACCACAAATTCCAAGGTATTTAACACAGAGACAGGTCTGCCTAGTCTTCAAAAGAAATGAAAGCAAGAGAAATGTTAATATATTTCAGTAGAAATTGCATTGTAGCATTGGCCAGCACAGGAAGGAAAATCTTTTCCTTCTACTCATTGGAAGGAACGCTGTCGACTAAGCAAAAACAGACAAGCTGGTCATATTTGTATGTAGAAAAAGAACCAAAATAAACAAGAGCTTGCAGCTGCCTTTTCCTTTAGAAAACCAGTTCAACTGAGGGTACTGCAACAGAATAATGGCAAACTCTGCTGGCAATATCCAGCAGTGTGGGTTTAAAGTAGGTTATGGATCTAGCTGTCTTTCACACTGCACAATTGTCTTACTTTGCTGGCACTTCAGATGCCATGGCTATAGAATTTCAGGTTTTGTAATGGGATATTTAGCAGGAAAACGGAACGTTGGTAGACAGCAAAAGAGATTTAAAGATGGGCTCAAAGCCAACCTTAAAACCTTGGCATAGACACAGAACTGGGAAGCCCTGGCCCTTGAGCGCTCCAGCTGGAGGTCAGCTATGACCAGCAGTGCTGCAGAATTCGAGGAGGCACGAGTGGAGGGTGAAAGAGAGGAAGGTGCGTCAAGCCAACCCCGACCGGGACCACCTTCCACCTGGAAACCAATGCCCACACTGCGGAAGAAGATGCAGAGCAAGAATAGGGCTCCACAGCCACATACGGACCCACAAGGAAACCCATAATGGAAGACCATCTTACTCGTCCAACGCGGGATCGCCTAAGTTGAAGTTGAATTTAGCAAGAAAGCTATAGTAGTTCCCTAAACTACAAAGTCCAATATACCATAGGAGGATGTCATGGCAGTTAAGATGGTATCAAAATGCTTTAATTGTGTAGTGTGGTACAGATCCTATTTACATAATTCCAGTCTGCTCACCATTGCTGGTGTACTCTTTATTTATCAGGTACTTGGATGTTGTGCTGTGCTTTTGACTAGGCAATTCCCTGGATAGCTGGCCCCAACTAGAACCCAAAAATCTTGTCTTCGCACTTAAGTATTGTTGTATCCAAAGCTATAACGATTAATTGCTCTTATCCGTATTGCTGCTATATGATATGTACACTTTACTCATTAGCTCTTTCCCCTGTTGTTTTTGCACCACCCATGACGAAATATTGCATGTGGGTTCTGATGTTTGTTTTATATATTGCTTAATGTTGTTTTTATTTTGCTCTATATTTTTTATTATTTTGTTGTTATACATTTTAATGTGTTACCCTTCGGGGAGATTGAGGCAGGGTGTAAAAATAAAATTTCCTTTGGAGGTACACAACCAGGGCAAGAGGAAATTCTCAACATCAGCATTTCAGGAGATAAGGGAATGAGATCATGCTTTCCTTCAAGAACTAGTGGGTTTAACATACAAACCTCCACCCTCTTGGCCTAAGTATGACAAATGGGAAGGTAGGTAGGTAGGAACTATATGCTTCAGCTGTTTCTGTGTATGAGAGCTGTCTTTGCCATGCTGTTGTTAACCTAATATAACTCCTTGGTTTCAACCAAATCCTCTTCCCACATGGGAACATGGTGGCCTTCAAAACACTGGACCATTAATAGTAAAGAAAGTGATACGTTGGGTTTTTTTGCCATGAATACCTGCTGCATGTTTCAGCAATTGATAGCATGTCCATTTACACCACTGGATTCTATTCGTTTTGGTAATGCGGAAATTTTGCAGGAGAGAGGACTGCAGTATATTCAATCCATGTTCCACAATAGGGAAAGGTAAAGGTTTTTTCCTGACATTAAATCCAGTCATGTCCAACTCGGGGGTTTGGTGCTCATCTCCAGTTCTAAGCCAAAGAGCCAGCATTGTCCGTAGACACCTCCAAGGTCATGTGGTCGGCATGACTGCATGGAGTGCCGTTACCTTCCTGCCAGAGCGGTACCTATTCATCTATTCACACTCGTATGTTTTCGAACTGCTAGGTTGTCAGAAGCTGAAGCTGACAGCAGGAGCTCACGCTGCTCCCCAGATTAGAATCTGCAACCTTTCGGTTAACAAGTTCGGAAGCTCAGTGCTTTAACCAACTGCACCACCGGGGGCTCCTAATAAAATTAAGAATTTCTGCACGTTCTTAATTTTTTACTTTTATTTTATTTTATTTTATTTTATTGCTTCTGACATAATGGAAAGGTCTTTATTTTAGTGTCAGATATTATTTCCTACTGCCTCCAATAAAGTCAGTCTAAGTAGATCTGTATCCGCATTAATCTAATTTTCAAGTGCTGTAACTATCCATTTCTTTCTAGATAAGATCTTTGACAAAGAATATTGGATAACATTCACCATCACAGAGGCTTCTTAAATCAATTGGATACTTTGAAAGATCACAGGAAATAGCAGAAAGCTTTTCAACTCCCACTACATAAATGATGTTTACATTTAAGTATGATTGTTAAAGAATAAATAAGGTGCAGTCATCTTCCTCATATAAATCTGGTTTCATTGTGCTGTGATGGAGGAAAGATATATTGTAGGCATTTTTGACCATTGTATAAGTCTTCTGTATCTGGTATAATAATAAAGCTTTGTTTTTATCTTGCTGATTTTGCTGTACCCTTGGCAAACAGCAAACATGACAGTAAAGAAGCAGTGAAGCAAAATGACTGTTTCTGATACTACTTAAGAGCTGTTTAATTCAATTATCATTGTGCACCATGGATGAAAACTGATCTAGCACTTGTCACAGCAATGTTTTCTCCTGCTGCAATGCTCCAGCTTTGCAACCAATTTTCTATATAAGTACATTTCATAAATCTGATCACTGATTCAGCCATTACTTTTGTCCATGTTGGGTAAACAATCCAACTTTATTAAATATGGTCTGTGGAACACACTTCCCAGTGAAATTAGGTCGGCTCCATCTATCCTTTCTTTTAGGAAGAAACTCAAATCATCGTTCTGGGACCAGGCATTTGGGTAACAGGCTTAACAAGTAATCAAAGATTCGTGAGAACTGATAAGGTACAGGCTTTGGACTGAATGCTGAACTGGACTTGGATGTGTTTATGTTGCTGGTTTTAATTGGGTATTGTATAATATATTGTTTTAATTAATGTCAATTTGTGTTATATTGTTTTGTTGTGTGTATTGGCATCAAATTGCTGCTGGATGTAAGCTGCCCTGAGTCCACCCTTGGGGGGGGGGGGGTTGAGAAGGACGAGATAAAATAAATAAAAACTAAATTTGGCCACAAGGCACCTACTATCCCAAGGAGTGACAATCAATAAAAAAAAATGATTTTGCCATTTGGGAGTTGTGGTTGCTGGGATTTATAGTTAACCTACAATCAAAGAGCATTCTAAACACCACCAATGATGAAATTGAACCAAACGTGGCACACAGGACTCCCATGACCAACAGAAAACACTGGAAGGTTTGGTGGGTATTGACCTTGACTTTGGGAGTCATTCACCTACATCCAGAGAGCACTGCGGACTCAAACAATGATGGATCTGGACCAACTTGGCATGAATATTCCATATGTCCAAATATGAACACAGATGGAGTTTGGGGGAAATAGACCTTGACAATTGGGAGTTGTAGTTACTGGGATTTATAGTTCACTTACAATCAAAGAGCATTCTGAACCCCACCAATGACAGAATTGGGGCAAACTTCCCACACAGAACCCCCATGACCAACAGAAAATACTTAAGGCCTTTACAGGGGCAAGAAAACGTAATACAAAGTCCTCCAGACAAAGAACCATCTAACCATAGATATAGATAGATATATATGATTCACACACTCCTACATATAGTATCATCGATTTGAAAGGGACCCCTAGAGAAGGACAATTATATGTTGCATGTTCCAGAGTAGGCAAACCAGACAATCTCCACATCAACACTGACAAAGAAACAGCAAAAAATACTGTTTACCCACAAGTATAAAGAAATTACATATATTAGAAACCAACACTTTCTAATTACTTTATTTTACAGATCACCAGGTTGGGCCACAGCAACGGATGGCAGGACTGCTAGTAAATGAAATAAAATAAACAAATAATAAAATATAGTCTATATCTTTTCTTCTTGATCTTATTATAAATGGCCTTTATAATAAGGTGTAACATGGATCAAATAAATAAATAAGAGATTATAGTGCATTTATATCAATTTGCAAAATTCTTCTAAGGATGTGCAGGTGATTCACAAGTACAGCAGGTGATTCCAGAAGACACTGTACACAACCAGTTTTTCCCTGTTTGTTTTGCCGTACTTATTTATTTATTTATCATGTCAGAAGCAAATTGAGAATACAGTTATAATGTGTGTGTGTGTGTACACCAAAAACAAAGGTAAAAACTTGGCATTATGCTAAGTTTCCTTTTACCAGAAGCTGGCCCCATCAAGTGCTTCTGGTGTCACTGTAAGAAGGTCCTCCATTGTGCATGTGGCAGGGCTCCAACTGCATTGTCATAAGTGGTCTGTGGTTTGCTTTTCTCCACACTTGCATGTGCCAAACTGAAAACTTGCATACCTAGTTGTCCAAAACATAAAATGATACATAGTAGTCAACATGATGATAGAAATTCCAGAATGCCTTCCTTTAAACCAGTGGTTCCCAATCTGTGGTTCGTGGACCACCAGTGGTCCACAAGAATGAAAATATGGTCCACAGCCTCACGATTACTACACCATTGCCTCAAAACCGTGCAGCAACAAGAGTGACTGGTCTTGCAAAGACCTCATAGTGCGAGGCAACAAGGATTTCGGGAGGGGAGAGGCTGACTACCCACAAAAGATAATATGACCACATCAGTTCTAGATAGTTAAATAAGGTTTTCTGTAACAAGCAGATGGCAACTACTGAATAGCATATATGCTGTATCAGAAACTAGAGTTGATGTGGTCTATCCAATGCAGTTTTCTGAATCAGCACCCCAAATAACCAAACCGAATCTAAAGTTGACCAAAAACTGATTTGTAACCCTTTTGGTTCTACTGTTGGAGAGTGGCCCCTGGTCAAAGTGGTCCCTTGTCAAAAATGCTTTAAAACATCTCTGTGTGCCAGGCACATTGTATAGGTTTATACAAGAATATTCAGAAACAAATTCCATTGAATTCACTGAGACTCACTTCCAGGATATAGGCTTGAAACCACACAATGTTATTTATGTTGAATGCAGAGAAGACATTTTTTCCAACGTTAGTCTAACCTAACCCTTATGCTTTTTATAAGTTACCGTTATGAATGTTCTCCTATGTAAATATTCTTTATATATCCTGACTCACAAAGCCAATGTTTTAGTTCCCATTTGTAGTGTATGCTGGAGAGATAAGGGCATGCCACTTATTAGTGACAATCTAGTTAGCATGCTGTAATTAACTCTGAAATAGTACTCACTAATTTCCAGATAAAATTAACTATGGTTCATTGGGGGTGAAAATTATGCACTCTGTTTAATGTGCAACTATAATTATTTTAAGCAATCATGGCTCGCATTTACATACTAGAGAATGATTGAAGGAGAGGCAGCCTACGACAGTCTTAATGTTTTTAATAGATTGCTATTTAATTTATTATTTTAGCCATTGATGGTGTCAGTGCATGGTTATTAAGGCTGCAGTCTACATACATGCAGTCCAAATAGTGCCAATTCAGATTTGTTCATGCAGAGCAAATCCATTAATGTCAATATCCTAAATCAGAAGTGGTGTTTGGATGTTATTGAACTGCAACTCCCAGTATCCCGCATAACTGGCTATAGTGGGGCTTTCAGTCCGACAACAGGGCTACATGGCCCCTATCCCTGTTCCTTGTCCCACCTATAGTACAGCCACTGGAACAGTGAAATTTATATCAGTGTTAACATGCTGTTTGGCATTGTATTCAGTTAGTCTACTCTGTTTGGGATGAGCAATTTAACACTGCTTGGGAATTAATTTTAGACCACTAGGACTTAACATAATTGTGATTAGCTTGGTTTCAGTGAGTCTTCCTTAAACTTTGATACAACCCAATGTTTCTTTCTATGTTATTCTAAGGCATGGCTGGCATTTTCATAAACCGAGCAGCAGTCAAGACAGAACCAAGTGATTCATTAGATGGTGTCTGAGATACATTCATGGCCGTATCAATTTAAATTTTAAATATGGCCCAACAGCTGGAATTAAATACGTTTAATGGAATCCATCAGCTGGACTCCAAAGCATATTAAAGGTACACATGCCAAAGATCATACTTACTTATCTGGAATAGGATTGTGTGTTCAAAGCACAGAAAAGATTTTGTTTCACCTACAGTGCTATTGTGGATGTCGTAGCTTCCAGTTATTTGTTTAGCTCCATTTGAACAATTTAACTCGTAGGTAGTTTTGCTAACCGGAGTTTTCGAAAGCAGTCACAAGTTAGACTCATCTGCTCATTATGAGTAATGATAAATAGAAAACCTTTGGGGTAAGACCATTGCAAGTGCATCCTAATGAGAATTGATGAGAGGAAAGTTCAACCTCGGACATGTCAGGTCAAAAGATCACGCAGCAAATGAGAGCTGTTGCTAGTTTTGGCTATAGGGGGAAATACTTTTTTGTCACTGTAAGGTTCATAATTTATTGGCCACTGGCCAATTCAGCTCCTTTCTACACTGTCATATAATCAAAGCAGATAATCCATATTATGTGATTTGAACTCGATTATATGAGTTTACACCACCATATAATCCAGTTCAAAGCAGATAATCTGGATTTTATATGGAAGTGTAGAAGGGGCCTCAGATAATTGTAGGCAACATAAAATTTAGGTTATCTGAGCTTGTACAAAGCAGCTTTCTATCTTCCTCAGCACAGCAGTTGCTCCTGGTGGCACAATGGGTTAAACCCTTGTGCTGGCAGGACTGAAGACTGACAGGTCACAGATTCACATCCAGGGAGAGTACAGATGAGCTCCCTCTGTCAGCTCTGGCTCCCCGTGCAGGGACAAGAGAAGCCTCCCACAAGGATGGTAAAACATCAAAACATCCAGGTGTCCTAGGCAACGTCTTTGCAGATGGCCAATTTTCTCACACCAGAAGCAACTTACAATTTCTCAAGTCGCTCCTGACATGAAAAAGAAAGCACAGCCTATTTTGTAAACTTGTGACTTTCTTTGTTACTTTTGATTTTTCCTCATTTTTTGGTACTGCAGCAAAGGGACTGTGCACGTTTCTTTGTCTTTAGTTCTTTAATGTAGTTTCTAAATTCAGAAACATATAGCATCATCTAAACCATGAAAAAATGTTCTTTCCTGTCCAGCATTCCAGACATGTACTCTCATATCTGTAATTTGCATGTTATTAGCCTAATGCACATAGAAAACACTGGGATGTGCTTGTGAATTTAGGCTCGTGTGTGTGGTTTTCTCCAGTCGTTTTGTGGTGATTCCTCCCCTACTGCTTATTAACTTTTTATTTCTTCTGAAATTCAAAACTCAACCACTACATGCATGATGGCCCATAGGAAAATTAAATAATTGAACTTTAGTCAACAGAAAAATGAAGCTTTTAATGACCTATCTGTGTTCAGGGAAATAATTGACTCTCCATCATTTCTGAAATATAGACCATACTAACGAAGTACATTTTAGTGTAAAATTAAAGATAAACATGTCTCTAGTATAGGGAAAGGGGATTTTATTGGTTTGTACTGAGGATGTGTATATGTGGACATGAGATTAATTCAGTTACTAATGATTCAAAGATGAGTAGAGTAATGACTACAAGGTAATTTAATTTTTCATTAAGAGAATCTAGATAACAAAATAATTCTAGATAAGAATGATCGGGGTTTTTGAAAATTTAAACTGAGGTGCAGTCTCGCAAGTTGGACATGCTACTTTTATTCTCTGCATTTTACTGTATGTCATATTTGCTCTGAATAAAAGCCACCCTATGAATATTCCTATTGAAGGAACATATATTATTTATTTATTTAAAACATTGATATTCCACAAACATTCAATGCAAAAACAAACTATAAGCATACATGAACACTAAAATCAGTTATCTTACATTAAAATCAACTGTTTTAAACTCTCAAATCATCCATTTCAAATCCGGTTGGTTGGGTAAAGTTTCCTATTGCTGTCTTATTGCACTGTCCCAAGGGCTTGGTCCCACAGCCAACCTTCTAAAGGACAGGTGGGAGGGGGCCTATCTAATCTCACCTGGGAGGAAGTTCCATAGCGGAGGGGCAATCACTGAGAAGGCCCTCTCTCTCGTCCTCCCAATCATGCCTGTGACAGTGGTGGGACCAAGAGCAGGGCCTCCCCAGAAGATCTTAATCTAAAAGTTTAAATAAAAAGTTTATTCCATTTGGAAATCAAATGAACATATGTGTGCACACTAACATGTGCATAGACACAAGCACACACATGATCTTGAAAACAATTGTAAGCTATTTAAAATGTAATTATAACACACTCCTACAGATTTCTAAGTTCCACTGAATTTTGTTGCACTTACTCCTAGAGATGTGGATCAAGGGATGGCAGACATAAAGGTCTATTTTTAATCATAAAAAGGAAACAGTGATACTTAATAATACACTTTATTTATATCCTGCCCTTCTTCCCTAGGGGGCTCAGAGCAGATTACAGCATTTACATACATAGGCAAACATTCAGTGCTGTTATAATCAAATACAATGAGACACACAAACACAAACAAAGGCAAAGGCTTCTCCTTTCATTTCTGGCTTCTGGAACCTTTCCACACAGCTCTATATCCCAGAATTTCAAGGCAGAAAATCACACATTATCTGAGTGTGGAATCAGAAAACCCAGTTCAAAGCAGATATTGTGGGATTGTCTACCTTGATATTCTGGGATATAGGTCTGTGTGGAAGGGCCCTCTGGCTCTGGGGAGGTGCTTTCTCCATTTTCAAGCTGAGGAGCCTGCATTATCACCTCCTGGTTATGTGGCCAGCAAGATTGCTTGAAAGCGGTACCTATTTATCTACTTTCAAACTGCTAGGTTGGCAGGAACTGGGGCTGATAGATGGCCCTCACCCTGTCCTGTGGATTCAAACTGCCAACCTTCAGGTCAAACTGCCAACCTTCAGGTCAGCAGTTCAGCAGCACAAGGTTTTAACTCTTCGTACCACCATGGCTTCTTATTCTTATGAAAGTATGCATGGGAATTTAGCCTTTATGTTCAAGATTAAATCTTAAAATGTCACCACACAAGTTTTGGAAGAGCTTGCCAGCAGCCTTGTATTCACCCAGTTGTACTGGAGATAATATCATGTAAACTATTGCCCAGATCAGGGAAGGGAGTCATTCCCACTTTGGATATTGGTGGGCTACCACTTCCAATGGTCCTAGGAATATTCAGATCTAGAAAGAGACATGAATCTTACTCCAGCATAAATTACAGGCTGTAACTCCTTAGAACGAGATATAGGATATGTTTTCTCTTGATCTTTCCTCACTTCAATATGTGCTTTCTCTTGGTCATCTTTATGAAACCTGAAAATATATTTTCCCTCCCTTTGTCTCCTCTTCTTTGCTTTTTCTGTAACCTTCTCTGATATAAGTCCAGACACTTAGAAAACAGAAGAAGACAAATAAAGTCAGTTGCTGCCAGGAGCTATTCATATTCAGGACCCGACAGACAGATAACTACAGTGAGCAGTGAAGCGTAAGAATCTAATGAGACAGACAGGTATAATCTCTCAGCAAAGGAAACAGAGTTGACAGACCAAATTTTTACAAATGCAGAACTACCAGGCTGGTCTGTGAACTTCACTGGAGGTGATCACTCTGAATTCAGGAACGTTCAGTCTGTGAGCCCCTGTGCAGTGCAGTTGTCAAGAGTACTGGACTAGGAAATATATGCAAAGAACACTTCACTTGAAGTTCTTTCTCACTACACAAATATAGCAATATAATGCACTTGAACTGCCACAGTCTTCACATATGAAATCCTGGACTATGTAGTTTAGGAAGGGCATAGGGATTTTTTTTTTAGCAAAGAGCTCTAGTGCATCACTAGATTATAATCACAAGGATGACACAGGATTCAGCCACAGCTGTTAAAGTGGAATCGTAGTGATACATTTATGTAGCATGAATGAGCTCACTTTTGGTTAGGACTCAGCATAAAAGCTGGTGTCCTAGATTCTATACTAGGCATGGGCAAACTTTCTAACTTGAGGGCTGCATGCTGGGTCACAGCAGGGTGGGTGAGCTGGGAGGGAACGGGTTCTCCCCAAGTGCCCTCCCTGCCCTTTCTTCCCCCTCCTCTTCTTTTTCAGAGGCAGAAAGTGAAGAAATGACAGGAAACATTTGGATCCCAAAAGGGTTAGTCTTGATCAGGATGAGATGGTGGACGGGAGAGAAAAACTGTATCCATTAGACCCATATTGCCTACTCCTGATATATAATCCTAGAATCCTAGAATTGGAAGAGACCTCCAAGGGCCATCCAGTCACCACACAAGTTTTGTGCCATGCAGGAAGGCACAATCAAAGCACTCCTCTGCAGACAGCCTCTGCAGAAAAGCCTCCAGAGAAGGAAACTCCACCACACTTGGAGGCAGCCTATGCCACTCTCCAAGAAGTTCTTCCTAATCTTTTCAGTCTAAGCTCTTTCCCTGCCATTTGAAACCATTGCTCCTTTGTGCCTGGTCTCTAGAGCAGCAGAAAGTCAGTTTTCCCCCTCCCTCCTCTTCAATGGGACACCCTTTTAAATCTTGAAACATGGTTCTCATGTTCCCTCTCTACCTTCTCACCTCCCTGCTAAACAGCCCCCAGGATGGGTTGGGGAAAAGTCCTGGATAACCATTGCCCCCAGGAGGAAAGGAGGAAGGAAAAAGAGTAGGAAGGAATGAAGGGAGGGAGGAAGGAAGAGGAGGATGAATGGAAGGAAGGAAGGGTGGAAGGGAATTGAGGGAGGGAGGAAAGAGAGGGAAGAGAGAAGGAAAGAAAGACAAAAGGGAAGGAAGGAGAGAGGGAAGGAAGGATGAAAAGGTGGAAAGGAAGTCAAAGAAAGAGACAAAAACTATATATATAGTTTTTGTCTCATGTTTGGAGATGTATGTGTGTGTGTGTGTGTGTGTCCCAAAAGTCCTTTTTTAAAACCATTTGGAGTGTTGGAAACCCTGATATGAAGAATTGTAGACTGAAACAAATATTTGCAGTTCATGACTTATTCTGAACCAAATGTCCATGTGTTATCTTGCACAAAAAGGCATTTTCTGCACAGCAAATAATATTTCTGCATCTAAGTATTTTCTGCACAGAACATTCTATTTTCTGCTATAATTAGGGATTTATTGTGTGTAAAAATGACAGTGATTCAGTTGCACAAAAGTCCTGAATTGTACATTTTTCTGTAGGGAAACAGAAGCTTCTGTGCAGGAAATGATATCTGAATATTTCTGGCATTTTTTAAAAGCAAGGCTGTGCTGCAAGTGCTGTTATCTGTGTTAAGGAACCACATGTAACTTTTGAGCTGAACGCACCGTGAATTGCAAATAGCCTTCCAAAACAGTGTTGTTTTCAAAGACTTTCTTGTAGTGAGAAGAAAGGTTCCTAAAACTACTTGTTGCTTCCTTTGAGAAGAAACGTAGTAAAGGAGTACATCCATCAGCCTTGTGGAGTCACCGAAGAATGAAAGGCTTTTGGTCTCCTGGATACAAAAGTTCTTCTTCTCCCTTCTTGGAATGCCCTACTTGGAGACATATTCCTGGCAAGAATACCACTGGTCTGGTTTATATGCACAGTTCTTGAGGGTCTCCAAGGCAAATGCCCCAAAGCTCAGAGGAGGTGATAAAATATTAACCTGTGTAGGTTGCTGTGATTGTGGTACACAGATGCTTGCATGGATACTTGGTTGGGTGGATGAGTGAGTTATATCAAGCTGCCCTTGGGTAGGTTGGCAAAGATGAGCTGGAAATGGTATATATTGATATTGGATGAGCTGTCAGAACACAGTGCAGATTTCCTCTGACTTTGCTTCAGAAGTCCTGCAGTATCTCCATCCGAGATCTTCTCTTAGGTTATTACCATAGAGGAATTTGCCAAAACATCACACTGAAGATAAGTCTCTGCATTTTTTTTCTGCTGCTCATTTCTGTGGCTTCTCTTGGGATGGAAATAAAATAGTCTGGGATTCTTTAGCAAGGGAAGTAAACTCATCTGTCATCAGTTCTGGTTTGAAAAGCAGCTGCTTTTATGTCTTTGGGGTGTTTATCTTCAAAGGACCTGTGAGGACAGGTCCTTCAAAGATAATATTAATTGTAATACAGGGTTAGTCAAAATGCATAGGCCAATAAGCCATTCAATTGAATGGCTTATTGGCCTATGCATTTTGACTAACCCTGTATTTAAGTAAGGAACTCAATCTTGAGGGCATCACTGACTCTACATTGTTTTTATGTATTTATTGTATCCATTGTGTATGAAATACAACAGATTTTGGAATGTCAGGATTTGGAGTGCTGCACTGAACACCTTTAATGACTATAACAGTGACTATGATAGTAGAAGTTTTTGTAATATAATGGATCACCGTTTCCCAAAGCATTTACTCTACTCCGAACTCAAGAATGAAAAACAGAATGTTGGTGAACAGTAAAAGAGATTTAAAGATGGACTTAAAGTCAACCTCAAAAACTGTAGCATAGACACCGAAAACTGGGAAGTCCTGGCCCTTGAGCGCTCTAACTGGAGGTCAGCTGTGATCAGCAGTGCTGCATAATTCAAAGAGGCACAAATGGAGGGTGAATGGGAGAAATGTGCCAAGAGGAAGGCACGTCAAGCCAACACTGACCAGGACCGCCTTCCATCTGGAAACTCATGTCCTCACTGCGGGAGAACATGCACATTAAGAATAGGGCTTCACAGCCACCTATGGACCCACCGCCAAGACAACACATCTGGAAGATAATCATCCCTGATCTACGAGGGACCACCTAAGTAAGTAATAGAATTGAAGTCTTTCATTGTCCACATTTGCTGTCAACATTTTAGCATGTCTCCCTCCTGTTTTAATGAAAGAATGGTAGTTAGGTTGATGGCACAGGGCGATGTCAGCTTGATTAAGAGATGATGGGGTGATAAGATCACACTCTTTAAATACCTCAAAGTATATCACAGAGAAGAGGAGACAGGGCTAGGTCTAATGGTTTGAAGTTATAGGAGATCTGATAATAAATGAATATTAGAAGGAATTTTTCTGTGATAAGAACAGCTCAGCAGTCGAACCAATTGGTGTGGTCTCCTCTGGACATCTTCCAAAAGATGCTGGATGCTTCAGTTCTAGTTTCTGCACTGACCTCCAGACACAGCGCCTTTCGAGGCCCCTTCCAAATCTACAATTTTATGAGTCCAAGAATTACTTCCTTGGCCCACAACTACAGGTTTCATCAGTGAATAGCTCTCAGTCAGAAATCTGTGTCATGCCCCTAAATTTGCTTTCTTCCATCCCAAGACTGCTCTCAGATATCAGTTCAGAGTTTCCAATATCAATATATCACTGTCTGAACACATCTTCCCCCTATGAAGGTTAATATCTTCCAGGGAGGCCCTGCTCTTGGTCCCGCCTCCTTCACAAGTGCAGTTGGTGGGGATGAGAAACAGAGTCTTCTCAGTGGTGGCCCCTTGGCTATGGAACTCCCTCCCCAGTGAAAATAGATCAGCACCCTCCCTCCTGGCCTTCGGAAAGAAAGTGAAGACATGGCTTTGGAGCCAAGCCTTTGGTCAGTAAAGTAATGCAGTGCTACAAATGGATATGAAATATGTACAACTGATAACTGGAATGGCTCTGGAGTACGATTTTGAACTGTGTGGTTTCAAATGTTGTTGCTAAGATCTTTTAATTCTATGATTGTAATGTAACTTTTTATTTTTAACTGATTGTTTGTTTTATACGGCATTGAATTGTTGCCTATCTGTAAGGCTGCTTTGAGTCCCCTTCGGGGTGAGAAGGGTGGGATACAAATATGGTAAATAAATATACTGTACTCTCTGGTGACACTTATAATTAACATATTGGGGGCTATTCTCAAGTAAAATATCAATAAATTTCAGGCCTAACTAATAGGTGTCTATGATCTATATTTATTATCTTTTCTTGAGATTAGCTCTCAATTATTTGCATACTCTTTACTTTAGACTTGATATGTATAGGATCATTCATTGTTCACCATCTTTACATCTAGCCAGAATACCTATTGATTAATTTCTCCTTCCTACTCATTTCTGTCTTGCTGCAGCCCTGAAATCCACAAAGAGCACCAAAGAGCTGGAAAAGGTAGAGAAAAAGGTAGCCTTAATGATTACAAAATAGCAACTAAATATTGCTCTTTTGTGGATTTTGTTGCATGGTCGACATGGCTACATTTTGCTCCAACAGTGAAACTTTAACAAGAAGGGAAGCGAACACTTAATTCTTTGAGGTGTTTACATCCAACAAAGACATGAGTTTTTCATTTGGGTCAAAATTGGCAAGTTTTACCTTTATAGCACCTAATTTCTTTCCAGATATAATAGTCAGGTGAAGTCTTGAGAAATTCAATGTTCTCTGCCTAAGGAAGATGCAATTAGTGTTGCACTGCACAGAGGCAGACTACATTTCAAGGGAAATTACTTTTCTGTTGCCAATGGAGTTGAAATTTTATAACTTGTTTTTTTATTGCCCTTTGTCTGTTTTTATTGTGTATGGCAAAGAAGGTGAGAGGTCTCTGCCTTCATTGATATCCATCATCTTAATTGACAACAGAAACAACATGTTAGACAAAACGTATAGGCCTGGAACTTTAATGTCATCACTATTCTACTCTTGTATCATTTTAAATAGCTTTTCCTAGTTAAGAATCCAGTGAAGCATTAAAAGCTTGCTTGATGCATTTTCTGAATTTTGGTTAACCAAATGGTATAGTTAGTTTTTTTTTGTGAGTGTTCATATATTTCGCTGGATTTCTTGCTCAGCTGCCCTTGAATGGGTTGTTGTGAGTTTTCCAGACTGTCTGGCCATGTTCCAGAAGCATTCTCTCCTGACATTTTGCCCACATCTATGGCAGGCAATCTTAGAGGCTGAGGGCTCTGTTGGAAACAAGGCAAATGAGATTTATACATCTGTGGAATGCCCATGGTGGGAGAAAGAAGTCTTTTTTGTTTGAGACAAGTGTGAATGTTGCAATTGGCCACCTTGATTAGCACTGAATGGCCTTGCAGCTTCAAAGCCTAGCTGCTTCCTTCCTGGGGGAATTCTTTGTTGGGAGATGTTAGCTGGCCCTGATTGTTTCCTGTCTGGAATTCCCCAGTTTTATGAGCACCTTGGCCAGAGCTGGAAATGAAGGGGAAGCCTTTGCCTTTGTCTGTGTTTTATTGTTTCGAGGCATTGAATGCCTGTGTCTGTATATGCTGGAATCGCCCTCAGGAAGACAGAGTGGAATACAAATAAAATGTTGTTGTTGTTACTTGATACATAAGATTAATACACAGCAAACAAAATCATTATGCTGGCTTTTGTATTTGATCACATGTCGAATATTTCCCAAGTGTTGAGGACTGTGTGATGTATCAGTGAATAATGTGTGCAGATCCAAGTAGGGTGCCTTTTGCAGATGGCAGATGCTAATTTTGTCAGCAACTATTGTTTTTAAGTGCAGACAAAGGTCTTTAGGCACTGCGTGCCGATCACCAATGGGATCACCTTTACTATCTTGTGCTAGAGTCTTTGCAGTTGCATCTTTAAATCCTCATATTATGTAAGCTAGATGCTTTTAGAAGATAGATGCTTTTGAATTGTGGTGTTGGAGGAAAGTTCTGAGTGCCTTGGATCGCGAGAAGATCCAACCAGCCCATACTTCAGGAAATAAAGCCCAACTGCTCACTGGAGGGAAGGATATTAGAGGCAAAGATGAAGTGTTTGGCCACATAATGAGAAGACAGGAAAGCTTAGAGAAGACAATTATGCTGGGGAAAATGGAAGGAAAAAGGAAGAGGGGCCCAACCAAGGGCAAGATGGATGGAAGGCATCCTTGAAGTGACTGGCTTGACCTTGAAGGAGCCGGGGGTGGTGATGGCTCTGGTGTGGGCTGGTTCATGAGGTCACGAAATGTCGGAAGTGACTGAACAAATGAACAACAACAACAATCATGTAAGCTTTTCTAGTTACTTCTTGTCAATACTGCTGTCTGGCTTTATAACATTGACAATCCATACTTGTCTTCCCCCCCCCCCCCCCCACACAATCATGAGGTCAGGAGTGTTGTGCTCCAAAACTCTGTTAGTCTGAATTTGGAAGTCCCAGAATAGTTTGACATTTTCATTTTCCATACCTTTTTCAGGCTTGTGATCCCACCAGTTCTTTGTCACAGGCAGATGGTATTTGTGGCACAAGTTCCAATGAATCATCTAAGTGAAGGTGTTATGCCTCTGCTTGCAGTCCATCTGTGTGATCTTCTTGCAGCAGCTGGGTATGTGATCCATCATTTTGTCTGCTTCCTTGCAGAGTCTATTATTTATTTATTATTTATTAACAGCATTTCTATACTGCTTTTCTCACCAGGGGGGGAGGGGGGCTCAAAGCAGTTTACAACATAATAAATGGCAACTTCAATCCCTCAGATATATACAAAAATATCACATATGCAAATCAATTACATATAACTGTAAAAATAACCATTAAAACTATAAAAACACCAAGCATAGACATAAGTGTGAAATTATTGCTGCAATTAACAATGTAGACACCTTCTCCCCCCCCCCCCAACTCTCTCTCCATAGCATTTTAGCCCTTCTTTTTATACCCTCCCTGTTCCCCCTCATCCCACCAGACACAAAGTTATTTAGGCACAGGTTGAATACAAAACGGGAAGGGTTAAAAAAAACACATACTGGGCCTTCTTGAGGGATGGTAAATGTGATATGGGGTCCTTGGGGCGGGCGGAGGGAGAGTCTTATCCGATAATGGTAGTAGGCTATTGGTCAGTTTCTTAAAAGTCCAGAGGAACATAGATTTTATCAGTTGTGGTGTCATAGGTCAGGTGTGAGCTATCACTTGCCAGTAGACTGAGGATGGCGAGGGGCACTGAAGTGTAGCTGCCGCTGAGGAGAGTTGGCCTGTAGGCTGCATCTTCCACTCTGGAGGAGCCAAAGTCTTCTGCCCTCTGGGTTGTTGTAGGTTTTTTCGGGCTATGTGGCCATGTTCTAGAGGCATTCTCTCCTGACGTTTTGCCTGCATCTATGGCAAGCATCCTCAGAAGTAGTGAGGTCTTCTGTCCTCCTTTTCACATCCTCCTTGCGGCAGCTAGTGGGAGGGTGCAGTGAGGTGTAGCTGCCACAGAGGAGAGTTGGCCTGTAGGCTGCACCTTCCACTCTGGAGGAGCCAAAGTCTCCTGCCCTCCTTTTCACATCCTCCTTGCTGGCACTAGAATCTGTCGACTTTACAGTTCTGGCTTTGATGACATTGGTTCTAGTGGCTTGTTCTTGAAACCAATGCCATCAAAGCCAGAATTGAAGTCTTGTTGTTGTTGTTTGACAAGGTCTTTAGCTTTCTTTGCCAAAGAGCACTGGTTGGTGCCTCACCAAACAACCTAGTATTGAACCATGGGACTTAAAAGTGGTGTCAAACTGCATTGATTCTGCAGGGTGTCCATGGAATGCAGCTTGATGCCTCCGTGGGAGTTGTAGTCTTACAAAGTCTTGAGCCTTCTCTGCCCAAGAGTGCTGGTGCTTCTTCACCAAAGGACAACTCCAAGGATTCAGTAGCATGGAGCCATGGCTAAGATGCCTTGCTGCTTTCATTCAGCCGTGTGGATGCTCTCATGGATTTCTTCCTGGCAGAAGCAAGGAGAAGGACCCTCGACTTGAGAGCCCCCTCCCTGCTTCCTCTCCGGGGCAGCCCCTCCCAAGCCCCGCCCCCTCCAACAAAGTGGGCGTGGCCTGGCGGAGAAGCCAGAGAGAGAGAGCTTCTCCTCCTCCTCCTCCTCCTCCTCCTCCTTTCCAGGGGCGTCTGCGGACTTTTCCCTCCACAACCAAAGGGGAGACAGAGAGAGAGAGAGAGGAGTCCAAAAGCCAGCCTTAAAACCCCACGTTGAGAGCCTCCAGCTCGCCGGCCAGAGGCCATGGGTAAGTGGGCTGCCAAGGGGGGATCTTCGCGTGGCTTTCTCCAAGGACTCCTGGGGTCCAGACCCCCCATTGCCAATCATTGCGCCCTCCTCCTCTGGCATTGGGAGTTTCTGCAGCAGAGAGAGAGAGAGAGGCAGAGCACAGAGTGAAAGATGCTTCTACTGCATCGCATCCCCTGGAGAGGGAAAACCCCCCCTTTTGGGTTGGTTGGGGGCAAGAGAGTGGAGGGCGCTCTGCACATGCTCTAAGAGCTCACTGGGCTGTTCAGCTTGAGTATCCTTTCTCCCGAAATGGTCCACAGGGGTGCCAATGATGGAGACCTCCTCTGATGGTTGAGTGGAGACCAACTTGGTTACATATCTGGGAATTATTTTGAAACATTGTGCATAGAATTCCCTTCTGTCTATGCATATAAAGCAGGCATGAGCAAACTTCAGCCCTCCAGGTGTTTTGGACTTCAACTCCCAGAATTCCTAACAGCCTCAGGCCCCTTCTTTTTTCCCCTCAGCCGCTTAAGCAGCTGAGGGGGGGGGGGGGAGGAGAAGGGGCCTGAGGCTGTTAGGAATTCTGGGAGTTGAAGTTCAAAACACCCAGAGGACCCAAATTTGCCCAGGCCTCATATAAAGTGTGCATTAAACCTCAGTGGATCCCATCTCCAAGATCTCTCACTATGCCCATGCAGATATTCCAAAATCCAAAACTCTTCTGCTTCCAAACATTTCCAAGACTGGATGCTCAGCCTGTATTTGGTGGGATTGCAAAGCAATTTAAATCTGGTGAGACTGAAAACTGACCAAGCTCAAAGTCAGAGACTTATGTGGTTAAGTCTAGGATATTAATATGCAGAAAGATCCCTGTCCGTCTCCAAGGTGTTACAAGAATGACCTAGCCTTAAGGATGTATGAAGAGAGGTGGATCGAAGCACCTAACTTGAGGAATTTGGGAACTCTTAGCAGTTTACTAAAGAGTTGGTTATGTAAACAAATTCTGCAAAAGTTCATTTGCTGTGAAAGCCTGAGCTGGTGGACATATTTTCCTGAAGTCCTTGGAACCTTGAATCCTGCCTGCAGCTTAAGATGGGACACAAAGAAGTTGAGGGGAAGATGCGCCTAAAAGCTGAAGCTTTGCTGGGTGATGCATGTGAACTCAAGCCACATATATCATTCCCACAATACTATAGATTTAACACATCACTTTAACTGGCTTTTTTCCCTTTTGTGTCAGGAGTGACTTGAGAAACTGCAAGTCGCTTCTGGTGTGAGAGAATTGGCCATCTGCAAGGACATTGCCCAGGGGACGTCTGGATGTTTTAATGCTTTTACCATCCTTGTGGGAGGCTGCTCTCATATCCCTACATGAGGAGCTAGAGCTGACAGAGGTAGCTCATCCATGCTCGCCCCAGATTCGAACCTCCAACCTGTTGGTCTTCACTTCAGTCCTGCCAGCACAAGGGTTTAACCCACTGCACCACCGGAGCTCCTACTGCCATGGCTTAATGTGACAGAATCATGAGGTGTGTAGTTTGATCGTGCATGCGCATCCTGGCAGAGAAAGCTAAAGGACCCTGTGAAACTTCCATTCTTATGACTCCAAAGCATTGAACCATGACAGTTAAACTGGTGCCAAACTGCATTCATTCTGTAGTAAAGATGCACCCGCAATCTCTGCACCCATTGTGTAACTCTCTATGTCTTTCTACCTCTTTGGTGATATAATTCATTTTTGTTTGTATGTTCTTGAGCTGGTGTGCAACCTGAGTTTATGGACCTTGAGTCTGAAACAGGGATGTTTAGGGGAGCAAAAGAGAAAGGCGTCAATACATCACTTCACCTCGTTTAAACCTTTGGCAATACCCGCTTTTTGGAATGATTCTGCCCACTGAACACCAGCAAAGAATTCCTGCTTGGCTCTAAGTCCTCTGCCTGGGCTTGCGTCTCCGTTGAGGCTTGTTTGACTTAAAGCTTGCTTCATTAAACACAGTCAGTTGATCAGCTCTGAAAGTCATGAACCTGCTGGGTGTCCTTGTGAGCCGATTGCAGCGCTTTGTGCAAATGAGGAAGGAATATCTCTCCCCCTCCCCTTTTCCTTCTCATATTTGGAAAGGATATGGAACTGTCCTTAAAGCTCTCACGTTATTACAATGCATTGGAGCTCTGTCTTTGCAGCTGAAAAGAGCATGGCAAAGATTTTTCCAAATGGATTCCAGCTGTAGACTGCCTTTTTCAAAAATCCCATAGATTTATTGGATGTAATTGTGAGAATTGGACATGGTAGAAGTACTAGATGACACACCCACACCTTTAATGATGGTATAGTCAGCCAAAGCATCTAATTGAGAGACAGGGAGATGGATGTGGTTTATGTGGCCATCAAATAAATGGTAACAGAATAACTTTTGGAGTGGAGAGTTCACTTTGTGCAGGGGGAGGGGAAAATATGAGGCCTCATTAAAGATACAAAGTTAGATTAGACAAGGATGGGGCATTGTGGGTGACAGCAGAGGAAGTTGCTCTGCACTTTTCTTAGTTTGGATCCACATTGTAGAATTAGTGCAGCTTGACACCACTTTACATACCATGGGTCAATGATATGAAATCCTGAGATTTGTAGTTTGGTGAGGACATTTTTGGCAAGGACATTTAAGACCTTGTAAAACTACAACTCCCATGATTCCATAGTATTGAGCCTTAGTAGTTCAAGTGAGGTCAAACTGCATTAATTATATAGTGTAGTAAAGGTAAAGGGTTCCCCTTGACATTAAGTCTAGTTGTGTCCGACTCAGGGGGGGGGGGGTGCGCATCCCCATATCTAAGCCAAAGAGCCAGCATTGTCCATAGATGCCCCCAAGGTCATGTGGCCAGCATGACTGTATGGATCACTGTTACCTTCTCACTGAAGCAGTGCCTTTTTGAACTGTTAGGCAGAAGCTGGGGCTAACAGCGGGAGCTCTCCCCACTCCCCAGATTCAAACCACCAACCTTTCGGTCAGCAAGTTCAGCAGCTCAGCAGTTTAACCCACTGCACCACCAGGGCTCCATATAGTGTAGATTTACATTACTTCCCTAAATTTACATTACTTCTATTCATATAGCCTATTATTGTTTTCAAAGTTCAATGTTTAGCTTAACTGGAATCACTGCCAGAAACTTTCTTAAATATTATCTTCTTCTTTTTTAATTTGTAAGTAAATGATGTCGGCTTCTTTCAGCAAAGGAGGAAAACATGCTTAAACGTGTATGAAAGAGGACTTAAACTGTGAAAGTAAAAGTGATCTGTTTGTAAGTGCATTTCTTGAGTGGGGTCCAAAGAAAAGTACATTAGGAATGAATGTAATAAGCATCATAAAGCTGATTCAGTTTTCTGTGAACTTTATTTGTGGTCTGTTTATTTGATCATAATTGGGGTTTTTCCCCTTTCTGTTAAGAACATTAGTTTCTTCCTCCTAGTATTTTGGCTTTAAATGTGAATGCATACAAGATGTTAAATCTCAGTATAATTGGGATTTAGCACGCAGATGGATTTCTGATTTGCTATTGTATAATTTGGTTAACATAAGCTTTTTTTTAGTTTACATGGTTGAAATTAATTCCATTAGTTTCTGGCTAGAAGACGGCTTTAAAGATCAAAGACGGCTTTAGAAAATGCTCCTGCATTTTGAAGATGACCCAAGTTGCTCAGTTTTGCACTGTATATCAACCAATGAACCTTATCAGTATGAGAGAGTTACTTTTCAGTTCCTATCCCTGTGTCATTATGCACATCTTGATGTTTGTGGTGTGCGTCTGGTTTTGATTTGAATTAATTACTTATATGGTCTTGGTTGGCTAAAACCAAAGGGGATAGTAGATTACTTCTTGTGGAGGCACAATGTCAGATTTCAGCAACACCCACAGGCTGCTTTTAGTACTTTGGGAATGAAAATTAAGCTTCTGAATTACAGTGTGTTTACACAGCTTTACAAGAGAAAATCTGTCAGTTTCAATGTTGGCAAACAGTGGATGGCATCTTTGTCTGAGTAAAGTCAGTTGCGACAATGTCTTTCATTAATTGATCTGCATCACATCCATTGTCCTTGATCCAGTTTCAGTTATGCACAATGAGTGTTTGTGAAGAAGGGTACATGTGCTCTACGCCACATATATATGTGTACATGTGCTCTCTGCCACATATATCAAAAAAGACATTTCCAGCTAGTTCAGAGTAACCTGGATGAACACCGAGGACTCTTCCACAAGGCTGAAAAAAATCTCATATTATCTGCTTTGAACTTGAATATATGGCAGTGTGGACTCATATAACCCAGTTCAAAGTCAATATTGTGGGGTTTTCTGCCTTGATATTCTGGGTTATATGGCTGTGTGGAAGGGCCCGGAGAGAGAGAGACAGAGACAGAGAGGGAGGGCCCTTCCACACAGCCCCATATCCCAGAATATCAAGGCAGAAAACCCCACATTATCTGAGTGTGGACTGAGGGCCCTTCCACACAGCCCTATATCCCAGAATATCAAGGCAGAAAACCCCACATTATCTGAGTGTGGACTGAGGGTCCTTCCACACAGCCCTATATCCCAGAATATCAAGGCAGAAAACCCCACGTTATCTGAGTGTGGACTCAGATAACCCAGTTCAAAGCAGATATTGTGAGATTTCCTGCCTTGATATTCTGGAATATAAAGTTGTGTAGAAGGGCCCTCAGATAACCCAGTTCAAAGCAGATATTGTGGGATTTCCTGCCTTGATATTTGGAATATAGGGCTATGTGGAAGGGCCCAGAGAGAGGGGAGGGAGAGGGAAAGACAGAGGGCCCTTCCACACAGCCATATAACCCAGAATGTCAAGGCAGAAAACCCCACAATATCTGCTTTGAACTGGGTTATCTGAGTCCACACTGCGATATAATCTAGTTCAATGTGGATTTTATACATCTGTGTGGAAGGGGCCAAAGAGAGCATCCATCCAGTAGGCTGTATTTCAGAGGAAGGAATTGCAAACTATTGCTTAGTATTGCTTTCCTTAGAAAACCTTATGAAATCCACAGGGATCACCATAAGTCAGCAAGTATATATGAACACTGTCTGTAAATCTTTGACATCATTGACTGGTGTTGTTTTGATCTGTGGGCACACACACGACTCACATTTGGAGCTTCTTTTGGAAATTCTTGATGACTTCTTGAAAAAGTGTTTGTCTTGCTAAAATTCTTTCTGCTCATTCATCAAAGTTTGTTGTCAGCAATCTCTGAGCAGTCTTTGTGGCCTTGCAGCTGTTCAGAAGAATGAGCTTCTTAAAACTCAAAAGCTCAAGTTTATGGTGATTGGATTATAGCACCAGAGCAGACAAGATCTTGCAGGCATTTGCTACCTGTTTCGTAACACTCTCTCTAAGCCTCAAATATTGGTAGGCAAACAATAGTGTGTTTGTCCCATTATATTCAATATATTCAAAGAAAGCATGCATAGGAGTGTAGCCTGAAATGATTTTTAATTTAATTTTAATTTTATTATCACCATAATTGCTTCTGTGCAGAATGTGTAACATTAATTGTTATGGAATACAGTGGACCATTTGTTCTATTAAGATGCCTTCACGCTGCAAATGTTTATCGACAGGTTAAATTAAATCAGGGGACTAAAGCAACATTGAAGAATATTGATTACACTGTATGAGAAGAAAGAATCATAAAGATTGGAGGCAAGATGTTAAGGCAGCAGATGATACCTTGTGGCTTTTGATATTTATAATGGATGCATATTTTGTGTGATATGGAAAAACATTTGTGAAATGGCCTGAAGAACAAATGTACACAACAACCTTTAAATGTATTGTCAAAGGCTTTCATGGCCAGAATCACTGGGTTATTGTAGGTTTTTCGGGTTGTATGGCCATGTTCTAGATGCATCCTCTGACATTTCACCTGCATCTGTGACAAGCATCCTCAGAGGTTGTGAGGTTTGTTGGAAACTGGAAAATTGGGTTTATATATCTGTGGAAGGTCCAGGGTGGGAGAAAGAACTCTTGTCTGTTGCAGCTAGGTGTGAATGTTTCAATTGGCCACCTTGATTAGCAATTTTTAGGTGTGGATTTTTATTGCCTGGGAAATGGTTAAAATATTATGATAGATGATGGAGTCAGATTTTTTTATGGATGTTTCCTTTACATGTGAATTATCAATTTCTATGAGAATGAAAGAGCTATGTATGGAAGAGGAAGAAGCTGGTGCAGCTAGTGTTTCCAGCTGCTAATCTAGAGATTGTTACAGTTGTTTTGACAGGTCTTGGTCAGATAAGCAGCTTTGGGAAGAGTCTACAGAGCTCAGTTGCCTATCTGCCTATTGTGGGAAGGATGCAAAACAAACAAACAAAAAACAACAACAAAAAACAGTCTTCTGACTAGCCTTACTTACTTTACTTACTTAGGCAACCCCTTGCTGCCCAAGGGTAGTGTCTTGGCAGTGGATATGTAGGTGACTGTGGAGCCCTGTAGCCCTATGGTGGAAAGCATACAGGTTTGCTACTGCTTCAAATGCATCTTACCTTTGCAAGGTGAAGAACTGGCTACTTCAGGATACTGTAAAATGTTCCTGCTGACTTTCAAGTTTCTAGCAGCCTTTAGTGAAAGACCTGTTAAAATGACCTGTTCCTGAGATTAAATGATCTAAATGACTTAGGGTGTGGGTTCCAGCTAACAAGAGGGTGTTGTGGGACTCCTGTTGAACCCAAAGTCACTCTGTGGAATGTAGTGATGAAACCAGGCAGTTGACACAATTGTTCCCAACTTTCCTTTCCTTCTAAGCAGCTCCTCAATATACATATGGGTTTAAGACATTGCAACAAGATGGGAGGTGGATAGATAAATACACACTGACTCCAATCCAACAAGAATTAAAGTTTCGTGCAAGGCCATTTTGTTTCAGGGATGATGGCAAAGTAAGATTTCCCTCCATTTTCAGCATCACCCAGTGGGATTTTATCTAGAAGGTAGAGGACTTCTAACCTGCTCCGAGAACCCTTTGTGGTGTACTATGAAACATTTTCCAGATACTTGAACATGAAGTCATTTGTCATGAATCAGTTAGTGAAAGTGACCAAGAACAAAGCTGGCCGTGCTTAGATGGATCGGTTTTAGTTATATGGGCTTCTATATGTGGACACGAGGCTTGTTCAAGCCCAATGAGCTCCCTGAATACCTGGGCTTTCCTCTTCATGGTTTATTATGCTTAATAAGGATTGGATGTCAGACTGGTTCCAGAAAGTTGTATGAGACAGACAGTAAGTTATTGGACCACTCCTGAAGGAATAATATCTGGACCTTGAAGATAAAGGGTTAGTTGGCAACTTACCATACCTGGGCAAGATGGTAATGTGTCTGGTTAATGTCATGCTCTGTTGCAGCCAATTTCAGAAGATTATGCAACATTTCTTTTTCCCATGACATTCACTGATGGGGCCCCACATTATTCTGTTTTATTTGACTGTTCTCTCCACAAAATTTCTGGATGAAATTGTCCATTGATGATAGCTCTATCCAGATCATATGGAGATAACCTGCAGCTTCAGTCTCCATTTGATCTCATTCAGATGAAAGCTGTCAATATTGCTTGATATGGTAGTGAAGTGAGTAAGACCAAAAAAAAAAAAAGATCCTTAAATAAGATAATCTGGGTGTGCTGTCTTTCTAGTGATATGTTTCCCAACCTGTTCTATAGGGGTTCAATTTTTCTATAATATCAGATCTACAGTTTGGAGGTGATCGAAGACCTGCCATGGCTATGAGAGCCCAGGTGCCCTTGATGGATGGGAGTGCATTTTATCCCCTTAAGTGAGTAGTGAGTACTCCTCTTAACTTGGGAAACTGCCTTGAGTCTCAAAGCTGGGATATACAATGGGCCCATGGCATCTACTGGTATTGTTTCTATCAGCATAGGA